>NC_143030.1:11547092-11584592 GCF_057628025.1 Oncorhynchus mykiss
TCTACAATATGTTATTAAAATGGTTCAAAATGTATTCTCTCCCGCCACAAAACGTTTGAACCTTTACATATGGGTTCCTCAAAGACTTTTCAGAGGGGTTCTTTCAGGAATCTTTTTCACCTTGAAAGGTTCTTCCAGGCACCTTTAAATCTAAGAGTGTACAGTGGAGGTTGGGGAGGAGACCATAGAAGCACAATGACTAGAAAGGACATTCCCCAATCAAATCAATGGGTTTGAAATGGGTGGACGGGCAGCCATTTAACAAGTGGGATTCTATTTCTATGGCAACTCCGATGATGTCACAATAGCATAAAACACTGCCGTAGTTTAATGATCATCGGGTTAGAATATGTAGAGCCAGGAGTTTCTCCCGACCAAGTTATCTGCCCAGGATAAACTCTAGGCCCCCTTTTTACAGGCTCGGACCCAGTGTGCGTCCCAATAATACATACTTTTCTCCTGAACACTCGTTCACTACTCTGCACAAATGTAAAAACATTGGATTGGAGGCATGGGCTAGTGTGAGTTTCCATCATGTTAGTTCTAAAATAGGACCCATAGATTTTCCTGAGCAGATCATTTGATTCATAGCACCAACAGTGCTGCTTATAAAGGTATGTATTCCAAATCACACCCTATTCATTTTCTAATGCACTAGCTTGTGTTCCAATTCACACCCTATTCCTTTTCTAATGCACTAGTCTGTGTTCCAAATCACACCCCATTCCTTTCATAATGGACTACTTTTGACCAGGATCCATAGGGCAAACTTTGTGCACTATAAAGGGAATAGGGTGTGATTTGGAACACACAGTATGTATGTATAGAGATGAGCAGTGACGCTATGATGCCATGAGCTTGTATGGCCACTGGGTGGCGACGTCATCCAATCTTTCAGTATCTTCTTCTTCTAGTAGAATCGGTACACAATGGTACATACGTGGCAATGATAGAACTCTACATTTCTCTCTCTGTCTCTCTCTCTCTCTCTCTCTCTCTCTCCAGAATATTACCCTCTCTTTGACCTCTACTTTAAATACGTATGACAAAGGTGTACAGTACAGATATGTTGGATTCTAAGTATGCTTCCCCAATGTCGCACTATTCCCTTTATAGTGCACTATATTTGCGCCCTGGTCAAAAGTAGTGAACTATGTAGGGAATAGGGTGCTATTTTGGGATACAGCCTAAGGATTTATCTTTATAATTTATATACTGTATGATGATAAAAAAAAAAGTGTACATTTGTTTTGAAAACCAGGCTCTAACGTGGTAAACAAACATCCGGGACAAACATATTAGTATGATATGTAACGTTTGGTTGCATAAGAAAGAAGGTTACTTAAGGCAAAAACCAAAGGAGGATGGTTGGGTGCACATGTAACAGTATAGCTTCCGTATAGCTTCCGTATAGCTTCCGTCCCTACCTGGGCTCGAACCAGACATCAACAACTGCCTCTCATGAAGCATCGTTATCCATCGCGCCACAAAAGCCACGGCCCTTGCTGAGTAAGGGGAACAACTACTTCAAGGTCTCAGAGCAAGTGACGTCGCCGATCGAAACGCTATTAGTGCGCACCACCGCTAACTAGCTAGCCATTTCACATCAGGTTACATGCATATAATAGGAACATCTAGCAACCCTAAAGGTGTGTGTTCTAATCTCATCACAGACAACTTTAGCATTTTAGTTAATTAGCTACTTTGCAACTACTTAGCATGTTAGCTAACCCTTCTCCTAACCCTAACTCTTTAACCCTAACCCCTAGCCTAGCACCGACAGTAGGTGACGTTAGTGTTAGCCACCTAGCTAACGTTAGCCACAACAAATTGGAAATCATAACATATACATATTGAACATTAGTAACATATTGTACGAATTGCAATTCGTAAACATGTACAAAATGGGTGAAGGACATCCACAAATGAATATATACAGTACCATACCAATACCATACCATACCATACCAATACCATACCAATACCATACCATACCAATACCATACCATACCATACCAATACCATACCAATACCGTACCAAATATAACATATCGGACTAATTTGAGGGTCCCAGATTTTTGTTTACAATGTTTCTTCTATCCCAGGTTGTGAATACTAGAGATTATTTGTGTGTGTGTGTGTGTGTGTGTGCGTGTGTGTGCATGCATGTGTGTGTGTTTGTTTGGATTGTGATGCTTTCTGTAAATTAAAGGCTACTTACAGTACCTCCTATGGCATACTGGTCTGTCTTTCTGTCTGTCTGTCTGTCTGTCTGTCTGTCTGTCTGTATGTATGTATGTATTTACCGGTACCCAGGCCGGAAATCAATCGGATCGTGGGTAGTAGAATGCAGCTTTTAATATTCCCACGTTCACGGAGACTGTATTCACTGTGAACGCTGTATATTCCAGCTCAATCAGGAATTACCTTTAAAAGAAATAATTTATTGTTTGTCCAGTGGGCTGCTCTACCGATAGAATCCTGTCCTTTACATTTTATATGAAACGTTTAGGTCAGTCTCATTGGAAAAAACTTCAGTTTTAGACACATATTTTTATACGACATAAAGGATTTTATTTCAGTTGCAATAATAGAACAAAAAGAGGCACAATGCACCATGGGTCTTCAACCTTTTCTTGACCAGACAGACAACCTGGCGACACGGGGGCCCACATCATACGCTAGCAACAACAACCTTATCACCAGGTGAATGCTAATGGAAAGTAAAAGTAATCAACATTTTAAAATGAAGAGATTTGATAGGATGTTTTAAAAAAGATATATATTTCGACCTCCCCACGTTGTAACTGGAGGAAGAAGGGAACTCCAAACACATTGTTGCTAAGAGCAGCTGTTTAGCTGGTTTAAGGTTAGCCATGTTTTACTGCAAACCTGTATGTCCAAGTCAAGAAATATTACCGGCAGCCAGCTGCTCTTGCCGCACTGGGAGCCTATTCACAGCTGCTCTTGCCACACTGGTAGCCTATTCACGGCTGCTCTTGCCGCACTGGGAGCCTATTCACAGCTGCTCTTGCCACACTGGTAGCCTATTCACGGCTGCTCTTGCCACACTGGGAGCCTATTCACGGCTGCTCTTGCCACACTGGGAGCCTATTCACAGCTGCTCTTGCCGCACTGGGAGCCTATTCACAGCTGCTCTTGCCGCACTGGGAGCCTATTCACAGCTGCTCTTGCCGCACTGGGAGCCTATTCACAGCTGCTCTTGCCGCACTGGGAGCCTATTCACAGCTGCTCTTGCCGCACTGGGAGCCTATTCACAGCTGCTCTTGCCACACTGGGAGCCTATTCACGGCTGCTCTTGCCACACTGGTAGCCTATTCACGGCTGCTCTTGCCACACTGGGAGCCTATTCACGGCTGCTCTTGCCACACTGGGAGCCTATTCACGGCTGCTCTTGCCACACTGGGAGCCTATTCAAGGCTGCTCTTGCCACACTGTGAGCCTATTCACAGCTGCTCTTGCCACACTGGGAGCCTATTCACAGCTGCTCTTGCCGCACTGGGAGCCTATTCACAGCTGCTCTTGCCACACTGGGAGCCTATTCACGGCTGCTCTTGCCACACTGGGAGCCTATTCACAGCTGCTCTTGCCACACTGGGAGCCTATTCACAGCTGCTCTTGCCACACTGGTAGCCTATTCACAGCTGCTCTTGCCGCACTGGGAGCCTATTCACAGCTGCTCTTGCCACACTGGGAGCCTATTCACAGCTGCTCTTGCCGCACTGGGAGCCTATTCACAGCTGCTCTTGCCGCACTGGGAGCCTATTCACAGCTGCTCTTGCCACACTGGGAGCCTATTCACAGCTGCTCTTGCCGCACTGGGAGCCTATTCACAGCTGCTCTTGCCACACTGGGAGCCTATTCACAGCTGCTCTTGCCACACTGGTAGCCTATTCACAGCTGCTCTTGCCGCACTGGTAGCCTATTCACAGCTGCTTTTTCAACACCTATGTCAGATACTCCAGTGAGTGTAATTTGCTGAATATTAGGAGTTAAATAAACTTGAAATAATTAGAAAAAATATTTTCTCCTATTTTCTACTGTAGGGACTTTTTCCACATTTTCTTACGCTACAGCCATATTCTAAAATGTATTAAATTGCTTTTTCCCCTCATCAATCTACAGACAATACCCTATAATTACAAAACAAAAACAGGTTTTTAGAAATTGTAGCAAATGAACATAAAAATATAAAATTTTCATAAGAATTCAGACCTCAGTACTTTGTTGAAGCACTTTTGGCAGCGATTACAGTCTCCAGTCTTCTTGGGTATGATGCTACAGGCTTGGCACACCTGTATTTGGGGAGTTTCTCCCATTCTTCTCTGCATATCCTCTCAAGCTCTGTCAGGTTGGATGGGAAGCATCGCAGTACAGCTATTTTTAGGTCTCTCCAGAGATGTTTGATCGGGTTCAGGTCTGGGCTCTGGCTGAACCACGCAAGGACATTCAGAGAGACTTGTCCCAAAGCCACTCTTGCGTGGTCCTTGGCTGTGTGCTTAGGGTCGTTGTCCTGTTGGAAGGTGAACCTTCACTCCAGACTGAGGTCCTGAGTGCTCTGAAGCAGGTTTTCATCAAGGTTCTCTCTGTACTTCGCTCCGTTCATCTTTCCCTCGATCCTGACTAGTCTCCGACAACCTGCCTCTGAAAAACACCCCCACAGCATGATGCTGCCACCAACATGTTTCACCGTAGGGATGGTCCCAGGTGTCCTTCAGACGTGATGCTTGGCATTCAGGCCAAAGAGTTCAATCTTGGTTTCATCAGACCAGAGAATCTTGTTTCTCATGGTTTGAGTCCTTTAGGTGCCTTTTGGCAAACTCTAAGCACGCTGTCATGTGCCTTTTACTGAGGAGTGGCTTCTGTCTGGCCACGACCATACAGGCCTGATTGTGGAGTGCTGTAGAGATGGTTGTCCTTCTGGAAGGTTCTCCCATCGCCACAGAGGAACTCTGGAGTTCTATCAGAGTGACCCTCAGAGTCACCTCCTTGACCAAGGCCCTTCTCCCCTGATTGCTCAGTTTGGCCGGGCGGCCAGCTCTAGGAAGAGTCTTGGTGGCTCCAAACTTTTTCCATTTAAGAATGATGGAGGTCACTGTGTTCCTGGGGACCTTCAACGTTACAGCCTTATTTAGAATAAGGCTGTAACGTAATAAAAATGTTCCTACAAAAAGTAAAGGGGTCTGTATTTAGCAATAACAAACAAATCAAAACAAATCAAATGTATTTATATAGCCCTTCGTACATCACCTGGAACCAGGCTATGAGGGGTGGCCAGTCCTCTTCTGGCTGTGCCGGGTGGAGATTATAACAGAACATGGCCAAGATGTTCAAATGTTCATAAATGACCAGCATGGTCGAATAATAATAAGGCAGAACAGTTGAAACTGGAGCAGTAGCACGGCCAGGTGGACTGGGGACAGCAAGGAGTCATCATGTCAGGTAGTCCTGGGGCATGGTCCTAGGGCTCAGGTCCTCCGAGAGAGAGAAAGAAAGAGAGAAGGAGAGAATTAGAGAACGCACACTTAGATTCACACAGGACACCGAATAGGACAGGAGAAGTACTCCAGATATAACAAACTGACCCTAGCCCCCCGACACATAAACTACTGCAGCATAAATACTGGAGGCTGAGACAGGAGGGGTCAGGAGACACTGTGGCCCCATCCAAGGACACCCCCGGACAGGGCCAAACAGGAAGGATATAACCCCACCCACTTTGCCAAAGCACAGCCCGCACACCACTAGAGGGATATCTTCAACCACCAACCTACCATCCTGAGACAAGGCTGAGTATAGCCCACAAAGATCTCCGCCACGGCACAACCCAAGGGGGGGCGCCAACCCAGACAGGATGACCACATCAGTGAATCAACCCACTCAGGTGACGCACCCCTTCCATGGACGGCATGAGAGACAAACAAGATGAAGATTTCTCATCTGTAACATTACAATGACTTAAAAAACGAGATACAAATGGTTACAACTTAGCTAGCTAGCTAGTCAGCTGACAGGCAAAATGTGTCTAACAAGTGAGCATAAAATGCTGTACAATGGCAAAAATAGGACAAGCTGTTACAGCTGTTTTTCTGAGTTTAGAATGACACAAAGTAGCTAGCTAACGTGAGCTAACAGCACTCTCATGTCTCATCATTGAACAGCCTAAGTGGTGCTGTTGCTATGAATATTCACAGACCCAGAGGAGCATGTGACAGCGCAGGCAAAAATGATGAGGAGTGTAAAGCGGGTGAAGCAGCCAAGGCAACAGCGCTTCATCCTATTTCCCAGGACCGCGCCCCTGGCTAGTTTGCCTGTCTGTAAAGAGAATGACTGGCCGTACATTGATCCTGCTGCTCTGATTGGATAGAGCGAAGCTGTCTGCGTTTACTCGCTTCATATTTCACCTGATCACTTTTCACAGCTTTCCGTTTTCACGTGCAACAACTGTAGTTTAGACACTGACCACAACCACAATACTATTGACCACAACTACTGACCACAACTACTGGGCACTACTGACCACAACTACTGAACCACAACCACAAAACTACTGACCACAACTACTGGGCACTACTGACCACAACTACTGAACCACAACCACAAAACTACTGACCACAACTACTGGGCACTACTGACCACAACTACTGAACCACAATCACAAAACTACTGACCATAACTACTGAACCACAACCACAATACTACTGACCACAACCACAAAACTACTGAACCACAACTACTGAACCACAATACTACTGACCACAACTACTGACCACAACTAGAGTTCAAGCTAGAGACACCAACTCAACTTTCATATGTTCAGGCCTAAAGCAAGTCACACAATTTTTCTTCATGGAAAATGACCATCTAGTCTTGAATAATATGCATATATTAGCCATTTCAGAGACTCACTTTGACAACACCTTTGATGATACAGCAGTAGGAATACACGGATATAACATCTACAGAAGAGACAGGAATGTCTACGGGGGAGGTGTTGCTCTATATATTCAGAATCATATTCCTGTGAAGCTCAGAGAGGATCTCATGACAAATAAAGTAGACGTGCTGTGGTTGCAAGTTCACCTGCCTCATCTGAAGCCTCTTCTTTTAGGGTGCTGCTGTAGACAACCAAGTGCAAACTGTCAGTATCTGGAGAATATGTGTGATAAATTCTTGAGGGAAACCTGTTTCAGTGTTCCAGAGATTTGAGACTGGGACGGAGGTTCACCTTCCAGCAGGACAATGACCCTAAGCATACTGCTAAAGCAACACTTGGGTGGTTTAAGGGGAACATTTAAATGTCTTGGAATGGCCTAGTCAAACCCCAGAACTCAATCCAATTGAGAATCTGTGGTATGAATTAAAGATTGCTGTACACCAGCGGAACCCAACCAACTTGAAGGAGCTGGAGCAGTTTTGCCTTGAATAATGGGAAAAAATAGATCACCGTGTCTAGCTGGCCAAGCTTATAAAGCCCAAGAGACTTGTGGCGGTCCTCATGAGAGATAGTTTCATCATATCGCTTTATGGTTTTTGCGACTGCACTTGAAGAAACTTTCAAAGTTCTTGACATTTTCTGGATTGACTGACCTTCATGTCTTAAAGTTATGATGGCCTGTCGTTTCTCTTTGCTTATTTGAGCTGTTCTCTGCGTAATATGGACTTTGGTCTTTTACCGAAAAGGGCTAACTTATGTATACCACCGCTACCTGGTCACAACACAACTGACTGGCTCAAACGCATTCAATTCCACAAATGAACTTTTAATTAACAGGTGACATAACGTTGTATTGATTAATGTGAGGACTGCTGTTCATCGATAATGATTAACTGTTTATAATTATTAAATTAATCAGGTAATTATTAACTCAGTAATTTGGTGCACCATTGGATTTTTAAATTTTTTTAAAATGGAGTTTCTATTTCCGAAATTAACCCAAAGAATATCAGAATATCGATTTTAGAACAGTAGCTAATTAATTAATTTCCTTAATTCATTTCCTCTACAGTCTCATTCTGAGCATCGCATAATCCACCAATCTGCACAAACCCGAGTCTCACTAAATAAGTCCGTACCACACCAAGTGAGTTGATTATTTATTTACTAACAAGCTAAAATGATAATATAAGGAACACAAAGTCTAGGCTATTAATTAGAATTTATGATTTCTTTACACGATTCCTTGGAGAGAATAACCGGGTGGTCCTGCTTGAAATCACCCTCTTAGACACAGCTACTAGCATTAGAAATGCATGTCACATTTGGTTTAAGTAATTTAAATGTAGATTGACGTTACCCCCCAAAATACAACCTAATATATTTAGTTATTTACGGTAATGCTTTTTGCTCCTAAGACATCAGACAGGCCGGGCCGTATTAAATCGTCTCAAGGGCCACATGTTTACCGACCTTTCATTCGCGTCTAGATGGAAGATTCACCACATCCTGTTCAAAGCACAAACACATCTATTTACAGGTTCAGATGTTTATCATTACATCCTGACAAGCAAGTGTAACATTTTTGCCTATGAGTCTCATTTTGCCTAATGTTTCTTATTCATTTCTTCATCAGTTCATTCGTTCATTCATTTGATTGTTTGTTTGTTCGTTCATTCATTCAGACCACTTATTCTCTGTTTTATTCTGATGTAAGCTACATTTTCTTTAATTGATTGAAAAATATCAATGTCAAACAGGTATGGAATACGATCATGACATTTTTTATGTTCTTTTCATGTGTGTTAGTATGTGTGGGCATTGCCATTCATCCCCAGTGGCTTCTTATTGGCTAAAGCAACTGCATGGGGAACTCAATCAGGCAATCTCTACATACAAGAAACACACTGGGGATTAAACCAATGGAGAGAGTGGCTTCTGTAGGTCTCTCTCTCTCTCTCTCTCTCTCTCTCTCTCTCTCTCTCTCTCTCTCTCTCTCTCTCTCTCTCATATATATATATATATATATATATATCTCCATATATCTATCTAGCTATATATATATATATCTCTATATATCTCTCTCGCTCTCTCTCTATTCAATTCAATTTCAATTTAAGGGGCTTTATTGGCATGGGAAATATTTGTTTACATTGCCAAAGCAAGTGAAATGGATATGGTGTTCTTTACTGGTTTCCCTTTTCTTGTGGCAACAGGTCACACATCTTGCTGCTGTGATGACACACTGTGGTATTTCACCCAATAGATGTGGGAGTTTATCAAAATTGTGGATCTGTGTAATCTGAGGGAACTATGTGTCTCTAATATGGTCATACATTTGGTAGGAGGTTAGGAAGTGGAGCTCAGTTTCCACCTCATTTTCAGTTTACTAAGAAATCATGGCGGGCCATATTAAATCGTCTCGTGGGCCACATTTGGCTCGCGGACCGCATGCTCGACACCCCTGCACTTACCTCTAGCTCAGTGAGATGGAAGATTCCCCACATCCTGTTCAACACACACAGTACCAGTCAGATTGGACACACCTACTAATTCCAGGGTTTTTCTTTATTTTTTAAACTATTTTCTACATTGTAGAATAATAGTGAAGACATCAAAACATTGAAATAACACATATGGAATCATGAAGTAACCAAACAACTGTTAAAGAAATCAAAATATATTTTCTATTTGAGATTCTTCAAAGTAGCCACCCTTTGTCTTGATGACAGCATTGCACACTCTTGACATTCTCTCAACCAGATCTGGGCATTGTCATCCTCTCCGGGGTTGCTTATTGGCTGAACGTACTGCAAAACAAAGCTCAAATCAGGCCCACAAGAAGAACCGGAGAGTCAATGGATCTGTGTGGTTTAACCTTACATTTTGCTGCCCATCACTGGACACAACAGGTAAAAACATACATACAAGCCCCATTCACTTCTACTGATTGTTAGCTAGTGGTGGCTAAAATAAGCCCCATTCAGCCAGGAATGGGCCAGGAAAGCCAGCCAGGAATGAGCCAGGAAACATTAAAAATGGGGTATTCTACTTCCTAAAATAACTTCTAAACATTGTTTTTGGCTCAGGCACATATTCAGAAAGACTGACTCACAAATAATTAATACATTTTATTGTCTCAATAATGAAACAAGATGTCTCAATAAAAAAAACAGGATGTCTCAATAATAAAACAGGATGTCTCAATAATAAAACAGGATGTCTCAATAAAAAAAAAAGATGTCTCAATAATAAAACAGGATGTCTCAATAATAAAACAGGATGTCTCAATAATAAAACAGGATGTCTCAACAATAAAACAGGATGTCTCAATAATAAAACAAGATGTCTCAATAATAAAACAGGATGTCTCAATAAAAAAACAGGATGTCTCAATAATAAAACAGGATGTCTCAATAATAAAACAAGATGTCTCAATAATAAAACAGGATGTCTCAATAATAAAACGGGATGTCTCAATAATAAAACGGGATGTCTCAATAATAAAACGGGATGTCTCAATAATAAAACGGGATGTCTCAATAAAAAAAAAGATGTCTCAATAAAAAAACAGGATGTCTCAATAACGAAACAGGATGCTGACCTCTTTCTCCCAGATGGTTTGTCTTGTCTTTAATACTCACTGACCTCTTTCTCCCAGATGGTTTGTCTTGTATTTAACACTCACTGACCTCTTTCTCCCAGATGGTTTGTCTTGTCTTTAACACTCACTGACCTCTTTGATTCCTTCTTGCTTGTGGAACTGTACTTGTAGATACATTAAGTACATCAGGCCAACCACGAACACCAAACCAAACACCAGGACAACACTCCTCTTCCAAACAAAGCCAAGACTAGCAGGTCTCGCAGGGGCTAGGCCTGTGGTAAAGGATATGTCTAGGGCTGGGCTGGGGCACGGGATGTGGCCGGAGCAGTGGCAGGCGCTCGTGCTTGGACTGAGGTTGGGAAAAAGCTGGGTCTGCGGCTTGAGCGAGGTCTGGACCAGAGTCTGGGGCACCCCCAGGGCTAGGCCTGTGGTAAAGGATATGTCTAGGGCTGGGCTGGGGCACGGGATGTGGCCGGAGCAGTGGCAGGCGCTCGTGCTTGGACTGAGGTTGGGAAAAAGCTGGGTCTGCGGCTTGAGCGAGGTCTGGACCAGAGTCTGGGGCTGGACCAGGGTCTGAGGCTGGACCAGGGTAAGGGGCTGGACCAGGGTCTGGGGCTGGACCAGGGTCTGAGGCTGGACCAGGGTAAGGGGCTGGACCAGGGTCTGGGGCTGGACCAGGGTAAGGGGCTGGACCAGGGTAAGGGGCTGGACCAGGGTCTGAGGCTGGACCAGGGTCTGAGGCCGGACCAGGGTCTGGGGCCGGACCAGGGTAAGGGGCCGGACCAGGGTAAGGGGCCGGACCAGGGTAAGGGGCCGGACCAGGGTAAGGGGCCGGACCAGGGTCTGAGGCTGGACCAGGGTCTGAGGCTGGACCAGGGTAAGGGGCTGGACCAGGGTAAGGGGCTGGACCAGGGTAAGGGGCCGGACCAGGGTAAGGGGCCGGACCAGGGTCTGAGGCTGGACCAGGGTAAGGGGCCGGACCAGGGTAAGGGGCCGGACCAGGGTAAGGGGCCGGACCAGGGTAAGGGGCCGGACCAGGGTCTGAGGCCGGACCAGGGTAAGGGGCTGGACCAGGGTAAGGGGCTGGACCAGGGTAAGGGGCTGGACCAGGGTAAGGGGCCGGACCAGGGTAAGGGGCCGGACCAGGGTCTGAGGCTGTACCAGGGTAAGGGGCCGGACCAGGGACTGGGGCCGGACCAGGGTAAGGGGCCGGACCAGGGTCTGAGGCCGGACCAGGGTAAGGGGCTGGACCAGGGTAAGGGGCTGGACCAGGGTAAGGGGCTGGACCAGGGTAAGGGGCTGGACCAGGGTAAGGGGCCGGACCAGGGTAAGGGTCCGGACCAGGGACTGGGGCCGGACCAGGGTAAGGGGCTGGACCAGGGTAAGGGGCTGGACCAGGGTAAGGAGCTGGACCATTTCCAAAGTGTCGGCCTTTGATGTTAGTATACATGACAGGGAAGAAGGAAGTGATCTGTTGTTGTTGCTGGATGGTTGGGACATGAACCAGTGTTGTGTTTGTATGAAGAGAGGGGTTAAGGCATTTTTTGTATTTTTTACAGACGTTTGATGATTGTCTTGATTGTCCTTTGTGGTTATTGCTGAGTGAAACCAGTGGGTGGATGGACGTTAAATGCCTTCCCCTTTCCCCTTCTGTCCATTCATTTTTGTGATTTCAGCTATCAACCAGAAGGATCACAAGTCTGGACTCTGAACTTCCCTTCCTATTTTGTCTTGACACATTCTTTATTTCTCTCCACTAGGTGGCAGCACAGTCTTACACTAATTATACACTGAGTGGACAAAAAATTAGGAACACCTTCAAGATAATGAGTTTCACCCCCTTTTTGTCCTCAGAATCGACTGCCTCGATTCGGTCTTGTGCAGCAAAATTTGAAGTTGTGTTATTTACAATGGATACAAGTAGAGACTCAAAGCTAGAGAATGGTATATCATACCCTGCAGTTGAGGAACAATGGGAAAGTCATTCTGCTTTGGAAGTTGATAAACTTGTAACCCCAATTTTGAGAAAATGGCCCATAAATGTTTTTGGTACACCTACTGGAGAGCTCGTCTTCGTCTACACCCATTCAGCATCATTCACACCCTCTTAAGCCTTAGCACCATCCATCTCTTGAATGATTCCCATGTGAGGCCATGTGCTAAACAGAGTTAGTCGTTATTAAACAATCAAAGATTTCAAGACTAAAAGTGATAAAAGTAGTTGTCTACAATAAGGAAAAACTCCAGGTACAAATACACTTTGTCTAGTCCTTAGCCTATATCCTAATCTGACTTTGGTGCAGGTCATGTTGTTCTTCACATTACTGTCTCTGGTAAACACACACTATATCAAATCTCAGTTTATTTGTCACATGCACAAGATACAGAAGGTGTAAACAGTACAGTGAAATGGTTACCTGCATAGTGGAGCAATATCAAACACCGAAAGGGTCCAGATAAAAACATGTTATCATTATTAGATGATGCTTACCCAGACACACTCATCTAAATGGATGGGTCGTGTGAAAGAAATGCTATAACCACATCTAGCTAAGTGGACGGGTCGCTATTGTCTAGACATGTACAGATAGATACAATAGATGGCCATAGTTACCCTCAGATAAACCTGGCTAACTTGATGGGTCGTGTGAAAGAAATGCTATAACCACATCTAGCTAAGTGGACGGGTCGCTATTGTCTAAACATGTACAGATAGAGATACAATAGATGGCCATAGTTACCCTCAGATAAACCTGGCTAACTTGATGGGTCGTGTGAAAGAAATGCTATAACCACATCTAGCTAAGTGGACGGGTCGCTATTGTCTAAACATGTACAGATAGAGATACAATAGATGGCCATAGTTACCCTCAGACAAACCTGGCTAACTTGATGGGTCGTGTGAAAGAAATGCTATAACCACATCTAGCTAAGTGGACGGGTCGCTATTGTCTAAACATGTACAGATAGAGATACAATAGATGGCCATAGTTACCCTCAGACAAACCTGGCTAACTTGATGGGTCGTGTGAAAGAAATGCTATAACCACATCTAGCTAAGTGGACGGGTCGCTATTGTCTAGACATGTACCGATAGATACACAATAGATGGCCATAGTTACCCTCAGATAAACCTGGCTAACTTGATGGGTCGTGTGAAAGAAATGCTATAACCACATCTAGCTAAGTGGACGGGTCGCTATTGTCTAAACATGTACAGATAGAGATACAATAGATGGCCATAGTTACCCTCAGACAAACCTGGCTAACTTGATGGGTCGTGTGAAAGAAATGCTATAACCACATCTAGCTAAGTGGACGGGTCGCTATTGTCTAAACATGTACAGATAGAGATACAATAGATGGCCATAGTTACCCTCAGACAAACCTGGCTAACTTGATGGGTCGTGTGAAAGAAATGCTATAACCACATCTAGCTAAGTGGACGGGTCGCTATTGTCTAGACATGTACAGATAGATATACAATAGATGGCCATAGTTACCCTCAGACAAACATGACTAACTTTATGGGTCATGTAATCACCTAGTGAAGTGGAGTCTTTTGTTTAGACATGTAGCTAGCTAGCTAAACAGTGAACCGGAATTATCCCAACTCACACTATACAAACATTCTCATAGCTGTAGTATGAATCTGCAGCTAGCTAAAGAGCTAACCAACTAGGTTCAATGTTAGCTAGCTAACATTAGGCTATTACTAGCAATGCAAATGAGTTTCTGATTCGAATAATTACATGGATGAACACTTCACGGCAGACTGGAACCAGTCTTTTTTGGCCAGTACATTGTTAATCTCTTCTCTCCTCCTCCCTCTTCTTTCACCGCCTCCACCCTCTCCCCCCTCTCTCACCCTCTCCATCTCTCTCTCCCCCTCCCTCACTCTCCCCCTTCTCTCACTTCCTCCTACTCCCTCCATTTTCTCTCCCTCCTTCTTTCCCTCCCACCCTGTCCTCTCATCGTTCTCCCTCCCCCCTCCTTCCTCTCTCCCACCTCTGTTGAGTCTCTCTACCCTCCATCCTCTCTCTCCCCAGCCCTCCTTCACTCTCTCTCCCCTCTCTCTCACTCTCCCCCCTCTCCTACTCCCTCCAATTTCTCTCCCTCCCCGTCCTCTCATCGTTCTCCCTCCCCCCTCCTTCCTCTCTCCCACCTCTGTTGAGTCTCTCTACCCTCCGTCCTCTCTCTCCCCAGCCCTCCTTCACTCTCTCTCCCCTCTTTCTCACTCTCCCCCTTCTGTCTCTCCCTCCTCCATTCTTTCCAGTGGTGTAAAGTACTTAAGTAAAAATACTTTAAAGTACTACTTAGGTCATTTTTTGGGGGTATCTGTACTTTACTTTACTATTTATATTTTTGACAACTTTGACTTTTACTTCACTACATTCCTGAAGAAATATATACTCCACATATTTTCCCTGGCACCCAAAAGTACTGGTTAGATTTTGAATGCTTAGCAGGACAGGGAAATGGTCCAAATGGTCCACACACATCAAAAGAACATCCCTGGTCATCCCTACTGCCTCTTATCTGGCAGACAAACTAAACACAAATGCTTCATTTGTAAAAAATATGTCTGAGTCATGGAGTGTGCCCCTGGCTATCCGTACATTAAAACAACAAGAAAATGGTGCCATCTGCTTTTCATAATATAATGAATTTGTAATGATTTATACTTTTATTTTTTATACTTATTTTAGCAATTACTTTTACTTTTGATACTTAAGTATATTTAAAACCAAATACCTTTAGACTTTTACTCAAGTAGTATTTTACTGGGTCACTTTTACCAGAGTCATTTTCTATTAAGGTGTCTTTACTTTTACTAGAGTCATTTTCTATTAACGTGTCTTTACTTTTACTAGAGTCATTTTCTATTAAGGTATCTTTACTTTTTCCACCACTACTTCTTTCCCTCCCTCCCTCCCTCCCTCCCTCCCTCCCTCCCTCCCTCCCTCCCTCCCTCCCTCCCTCCCTCCCTCCCTCCCTCCCTCCCTCCCTCCTTCTCCTCTCATCTCTCTTTCTCTCCTCTCTCCCCTTCCTTCCCTCCCTCCCCTCCTCTCATCTCTCTCTTTCCTCTCTCCCCTTCCCTCACTCTACCCCTTTTTCTCACTTCCTGTAATCAGACAGACAGACAGACAGACAGACAGACAGACAGACAGACAGGCAGGCAGGCAGGCTGACAGGCAGGTTGACAGACAGACAGGCAGGCAGGCAGGCAGGCAGGAAGGCAGGCAGACAGACAGACAGGCAGGTTGACAGGCAGGTTGACAGACAGACAGACAGACAGACAGACAGACAGGCAGGCAGGCAGGCAGGCAGGCAGGCAGACAGACAGACAGACAGACAGACAGGCTGGCTGACAGACAGACAGACAGACAGGCAGACAGGCAGACAGACAGACAGACAGACAGACAGACAGACAGGCAGACAGACAGACAGACAGACAGACAGGCAGGCAGGCAGACTGACAGACAGGCAGGCAGGCAGGCAGGCAGGCAGGCAGGCAGGCAGGCAGGCAGGCAGGTTGACAGGCAGGTTGACAGACAGACAGACAGGCAGACAGGCAGACAGACAGACAGACAGACAGACAGGCAGACAGGCAGGCAGACAGACAGACAGACAGACAGACAGACAGACAGACAGACAGACAGACAGACAGACAGACAGACAGGCAGGCAGACAGGCAGACAGGCAGGCAGACAGACAGACAGACAGACAGACAGGCAGACAGGCAGACAGACAGACAGACAGACAGACAGACAGACAGACAGACAGACAGACAGGCAGGCAGACAGACAGACAGGCAGACAGGCAGGCAGACAGACAGACAGACAGGCAGACAGGCAGGCAGACAGACAGACAGACAGACAGACAGACAGACAGACAGACAGACAGGCAGACAGACAGACAGACAGGCAGGCAGACAGACAGACAGACAGACAGACAGACAGACAGACAGACAGGCAGGCAGACAGACAGACAGGCAGACAGACAGACAGACAGGCAGACAGGCAGACAGACAGACAGACAGACAGGCAGGCAGGCAGACAGGCAGACAGACAGGCAGGCAGACAGACAGACAGACAGACAGGCAGACAGGCAGACAGACAGACAGAGTAAAGTTTCAAGTACAAATAAAAAATCTATGTCCTCTGCAGAATGGATTAAAGAATTCAATACAAGGATCTTAGTTTCTAGAACTGCAAGACCATTGTGTCCAATGGAGGTCAAAAATGCGTTTGGGCCGATTGACTTCAAATTTCCTATGTCCCCCGGTCACAAGTATTATCATTTTAACCCTTCGAAGCCGACCCTATGACCCTGCTGCCTCTTGGGGACACTCTTTAACGATGCCCTGAGTTTCAGGGAGAGAATAAAGGACCATGTTGAAGTTGAATTAAGACACTTCCTGTTGCCACAGGAAGCTGAACCTCAACGCAGGGCATCCATAAAAGTTCCTGATCGTTTGTGTGCAAGGACGGTTAGCTAGCTCAATCGCAGTCATTGATGGCTTCATGGTTATGTGAGGGCTGTAGGTAATGCTTTTCTATGGAAGAAAAGCCTTGTTCTCTTTGGCACCAAGTTTTCAGGGTGAAAGTTCATTTCACATGGTCAGCTGTTGGCTTGCGTTCATCGGGAGCATCTGTTGAACGTTCCCATGCGTACATTTTGATTCTAGCCTCTACCGTTCTACCGATGCCACTCAAAAGCCCCATTTTTAAAAATGTTTTTATTGAACCTTTATTTAACTTAGGCAAGTCAAAAGCCCATTAACTCTAGGTCGGGCTTCAAGTGAGGCCTACCTTTCTGTCATGTAGTAGGGGAGGGGTAAATGCATTAATTGTTAATTGGATTAAGGTTATGTCTAGGGTTGAGGCCCTGTCATGACGTGGCCCTTTGGGGTGTATATCGTGGCTCCCCCCTCTCTCACTCACTCCCTCTCTCTCTCTCTCTCTCTCTCTCCCTCTCCCTCTCCCTCTCCCTCTCCCTCTCCCTCTCTCTCTCTCTCTCTCTCTCTCTCTCTCTCTCTCTCTCTCTCTCTCTCTCTCCAACCACATGTTTTATGACTTTACGACAGGTCATAAATTCCTGGCAGAGACTCTCACCCCCTGGTCATGCAAAAAAGGAGGGTAAATAAACCTATGAAACAAAGAGCTTCTCTTTGTTCAACTCCTATTCCCCCAAAATTGGAGGATTAAACAATATTTCTATTTTTGACAATGTGGGAATGGTATGTGGGTATTTAAAGAACAATCCTGTCGAAGTTGTTTTATTTTGTGACATCAGGAAGGACGGTAGCACAGAATAACGGTAGCTTGGAAAGTGTACATTTCTCAGTTATTAGTTTTCTACCTGAATGTTGTGTAAAATATATGATTGAATATTAAACTACATCTTCTCACAAATAATGTCATGTTGGCCTTCTAAATGAGATACATGTTTAGTTATGAAGTTTAACTAGACAGTGGCCACACCCCCGTGAGCCCAGACATTACATCAGGCGTCATAGAACCGCCCCTTTTCCCACAGAGTATAAAACCCACTTCCCACAAAATATACATTAAGTCAGAGACCGAATGGTACTCTGAAGTGTCCATCCTAACCACCGACAACCACAAAAGACATTGTGACTTCTGGAAAAGTTAACCAGAGACTCTGATGAACTCTACAGGACAATTGAGTGTTTTCAACGGAGAGACAACAACGACATACAAGCATAAATATGTACATTGTAATTTCTTCCAGAATGAGCATCAGTTCATGTGCAAAGTATTAGCATGTCTCTGAGTACAATTATCCACTGTGTGTGGTGAATCCATTTTGTCTTTCCCGCTCTTTCTCAGTCCCCACCCCTTTCCTTTCTCTACCAAGCCGTCATTTCGACTTCCGGCGCTGACAGAGATGGCCGCCTCGCTTCGCGTTCCTAGGAAACTATGCAGTTTTTTGTTTTTTTACGTGTTATTTCTTACATTAGTACCCCAGGTCATCTTAGGTTTCATTACATACAGTCGAGAAGAACTACTGAATATAAGATCAGCATCAACTCACCATCAGTACTACCAAGAATATGTTTTTCGCGACGCGGATCCTGTGTTCTGCCTTACAAACAGGACAACGGAGTGGATTCCATGCAGCGACCCAAAAAAAAAACAACTCCGAAAAAGAGGGAAACGAGGCGGTCTTCTGGTCAGACTCCGGAGACGGGCACACCGTGCACCACTCCCTAGCATTTTTCTTGCCAATGTCCAGTCTCTTGACAACAAGGTTGATGAAATCCGAGCAAGGGTAGCATTCCAGAGGGACATCAGAGACTGTAACGTTCTTTGCTTCACAGAAACGTGGCTCACTGGAGAGACTCTATCCGAAGCGGTGCAGCCAACGGGTTTCTCCACACATCGCGCAGACAGAAACAAACATCTTTCTGGTAAGAAGAGGGGCGGGGGCGTATGCCTTATGACTAACGTGACATGGTGTGATGAAAGAAACATACAGGAACTCAAATCCTTCTGTTCACCTGATTTAGAATTCCTCACAATCAAATGTAGACCGCATTATCTACCAAGAGAATTCTCTTCGATTATAATCACAGCCGTATATATCCCCCCCCAAGCAGACGCATCGATGGCTCTGAACAAACTTTATTTAACTCTTTGCAAACTGGAAACCATTCATCCGGAGGCTGCATTCATTGTAGCTGGGGATTTTAACAAGGCTAATCTGAAAACAAGACTCCCTAAATTTTATCAGCATATCGATTGCGCAACCAGGGGTGGAAAGACCTTGGATCATTGTTACTCTAACTTCCGCGACGCATATAAGGCCCTGCCCCGCCCCCCTTTCGGAAATGCTGACCACGACTCCATTTTGTTGATCCCTGCCTACAGACAGAAACTAAAACAAGAGGCTCCCACGCTGAGGTCTGTCCAACGCTGGTCCGACCAAGCTGACTCCACACTCCAAGACTGCTTCCACCACGTGGACTGGGACATGTTTCGTATTGCGTCAGACAACAACATTGACGAATACGCTGATTCGGTGTGTGAGTTCATTAGAACGTGCGTTGAAGATGTCATTCCCATAGCAACGATTAAAACATTCCCTAACCAGAAACCGTGGATTGATGGCAGCATTCGCGTGAAACTGAAAGCGCGAACCACTGCTTTTAATCAGGGCAAGGTGTCTGGTAACATGACCGAATACAAACAGTGCAGCTATTCCCTCCGCAAGGCTATCAAACAAGCTAAGCGTCAGTACAGAGACAAAGTAGAATCTCAATTCAACGGCTCAGACACAAGAGGCATGTGGCAGGGTCTACAGTCAATCACGGACTACAGGAAGAAATCCAGCCCAGTCACGGACCAGGATGTCCTGCTCCCAGGCAGACTAAATAACTTTTTTGCCCACTTTGAGGACAATACAGTGCCACTGACACGGCCTGCAACGAAAACATGCGGTCTCTCCTTCACTGCAGCCGAGGTGAGTAAGACATTTAAACGTGTTAACCCTCGCAAGGCTGCAGGCCCAGACGGCATCCCCAGCCGCGCCCTCAGAGCATGCGCAGACCAGCTGGCCGGTGTGTTTACGGACATATTCAATCAATCCCTATACCAGTCTGCTGTTCCCACATGCTTCAAGAGGGCCACCATTGTTCCTGTTCCCAAGAAAGCTAAGGTAACTGAGCTAAACGACTACCGCCCCGTAGCACTCATTTCCGTCATCATGAAGTGCTTTGAGAGACTAGTCAAGGACCATATCACCTCCACCCTACCTGACACCCTAGACCCACTCCAATTTGCTTACCGCCCAAATAGGTCCACAGACGATGCAATCTCAACCACACTGCACACCGCCCTAACCCATCTGGACAAGAGGAATACCTATGTGAGAATGCTGTTCATTGACTACAGCTCGGCATTCAACACCATAGTACCCTCCAAGCTCATCATCAAGCTCGAGACCCTGGGTCTCGACCCCGCCCTGTGCAACTGGGTACTGGACTTCCTGACGGGCCGCCCCCAGGTGGTGAGGGTAGGCAACAACATCTCCTCCCCGCTGATCCTCAACACTGGGGCCCCACAAGGGTGCGTTCTGAGCCCTCTCCTGTACTCCCTGTTCACCCACGACTGCGTGGCCACGCACGCCTCCAACTCAATCATCAAGTTTGCGGACGACACAACAGTGGTAGGCTTGATTACCAACAACGACGAGACGGCCTACAGGGAGGAGGTGAGGGCCCTCGGAGTGTGGTGTCAGGAAAATAACCTCACACTCAACGTCAACAAAACTAAGGAGATGATTGTGGACTTCAGGAAACAGCAGAGGGAACACCCCCCTATCCACATCGATGGAACAGTAGTGGAGAGGGTAGCAAGTTTTAAGTTCCTCGGCATACACATCACAAACAAACTGAATTGGTCCACTCACACAGACAGCATTGTGAAGAAGGCGCAGCAGCGCCTCTTCAACCTCAGGAGGCTGAAGAAATTCGGCTTGTCACCAAAAGCACTCACAAACTTCTACAGATGCACAATCGAGAGCATCCTGGCGGGCTGCCTGGTACGGCAACTGCTCCGCCCTCAACCGTAAGGCTCTCCAGAGGGTGGTGAGGTCTGCACAACGCATCACCGGGGGCAAACTACCTGCCCTCCAGGACACCTACACCACCCGATGTCACAGGAAGGCCATAAAGATCATCAAGGACATCAACCACCCGAGCCACTGCCTGTTCACCCCGCTATCATCCAGAAGGCGAGGTCAGTACAGCTGCATCAAAGCTGGGACCGAGAGACTGAAAAACAGCTTCTATCTCAAGGCCATCAGACTGTTAAACAGCCACCACTAACATTGAGTGGCTGCTGCCAACACACTGACACAACTCCAGCCACTTTAATAATGGGAATTGATGGGAAATGATGTAAATATATCACTAGCCACTTTAAACAATGCTACCTTATATAATGTTACTTACCCTACATTATTCATCTCATATGCATACGTATATACTGTACTCTATATCATCGACTGTATCCTTATGTAATACATGTATCACTAGCCACTTTAACTATGCCACTTTGTTTACATACTCATCTCATATGTATATACTGTACTCGATACCATCTACTGTATCTTGCCTATGCTGCTCTGTACCATCACTCATTCATATATCCTTATGTACATATTCTTTATCCCCTTACACTGTGTACAAGACAGTAGTTTTGGAATTGTTAGTTAGATTACTTGTTGGTTATTACTGCATTGTCGGAACTAGAAGCACAAGCATTTCGCTACACTCGCATTAACATCTGCTAACCATGTGTATGTGACAAATACAATTTGATTTGATTTGATTTGATTTGATATCGGCTTCATCCACTAGGGACTTTTTCTTTGTATCATGTAGTAACCCAAATATCTACTGTTTGTTTGTTATGTATTTCTGTGTGATTATTTAGTTAGTTCATAAATAAATAATTTGTCACATATACTCCCTCTCCGACCTCTAGGTCATCAGACTGCTGATTGTCCCGCACACCTGTCACTATCATCTCACGCACCTGCGCAACTTCATACCCTCACCTGGACTCTATCTTCTCCTTGATTACCTTCCCTATATCTGTCACTCCCCTTGGTTCTTTCCTCAGGTGTTATTGACTCTGTTTTCATGTCGGTGCGTTGTCTGTGTTTTGTGTTCATTTTTCTTTTATTTATTAAAAAACAATCACCCCCTGAACTTGCTTCCTGACTCTCAGCGCACTCGTTACACAATTAAGCCAATTTGTATATCGCTGATTCATGATGTAGGCTAGGGTTTGTGCAGATATCCAAGGGTTGGCGATGTTCAGTAATAAGAACTGATGATGTAATAATTATACATCAATGAGAATGACAAATCGATCAAATATTAAAATATCTGAAGAGTTATATTCGAAAAATTATAAATATGTAAATCTCAACATTTTCTGTGGTGCCCCGACGGTAATTAATGTTTACATTATTAGTTTAATCACGTTTTAATTAAACCTAGAGAACTGATTTGATTGAAATAAGTCTTCACATTTAATTATAGTCCAGACACTCCCAGCTCAACCCTAAACCCTAAACCCCAACCCTAACGCTAACCCTAACCCCAACCCTAACTCAACCCTAACCCCAACCCTAACTCAACCCTAACCCTAAACCTAACCCTAACCCTAACCCTAACCCCAACCCCAACCCCAACCCTAAACCATAACCCTAACCCTAACCCCAACCCTAAACCATAACCCTAACCCTAACCCCAACCCTAACCCTAACCCAACCCTAACCCTACCCCCAAACCCAACCCTAAACCCTAACCCCAACCCTAAACCCTAACCCAACCCTAACCCTACCCCTACCCCCAACCCTAAACCCTAACCCTAACCCTAACCCCAACCCCAACCCTAACCCTAACCCTTGGCTCAACCTGAACTCCAAGAGCTGAGCCAAGATGTGAAGGTCTAGGGTTATGGGTAGGGTTAGGGTTAGGGTTCAGCCGGGATATGGACATGAAGCTACACTTAGGGTTAGGTTTGAATTCAGAGGTTTTTTGCCTGCCTGTGTGTCTGTCTGTCTGCCTGTCTGTCTGTCTGTCTGTCTGTGAGTTTATTTGTCTGCTTCTCTCTCTGTAAGCCAATGTATTATTTAGCTTTTTCAGAGTGGGGCTGCACTCCACTACACACATACAAATATATATATAAACACACACACACACACACACACACACACACACACACACACACACACACACACACACACACACACACACACACACACACACACACACACACACACACACACACACACACACACACACACACACACACACACACACACACACACACACACACACACACACCTACTGAGAGGAGGGAGGGAGAGATATAGATTAGAGGTAGTGGGAAAGAAGGAGGGAGATTAAATGGAGGGGGGAGGAAGATGGAGAGAGAGATAGGGGAGAGGTAGAGAGAAGGGGAAGAGAGAGATAGGGGAGAGGTAGAGAGAGGGAGAGAGGTAGAGAGAGGGGAGAGATAGAGAGAGGGGAGAGGTAGAGAGAGGGGGAGAGAGAGATGAGGGAGCTAGAGATAGGGGAGAGGGAGAGAGAGGGTGGGGAGATGAGGGAGAGACAGTGGCATTTTACATTTTGCAAAAACGTG
Organism: Oncorhynchus mykiss; assembly: GCF_057628025.1. NCBI lineage: Eukaryota > Metazoa > Chordata > Actinopteri > Salmoniformes > Salmonidae > Oncorhynchus > Oncorhynchus mykiss. The sequence goes on from NC_143030.1 coordinate 11,570,845, forward strand.
CCAGGATGAGGCTGGTAACAATGAGCTATGGACAACCATCTCCAGCATGGGCGCTGCTCCTGCTTCTCCGTTGGTCCCAGCTCACCCCTCAAGATCACATTTATTTAAATGTTCTGGGATTGTGGAAGCCTAAATGAGTTCCTGCAGTAATTGCTCATTTTGTCATGACTGTCAGCCCCGTGGTCCAGAAGCTATGTTCTCTCTTACGGCATTGCAAGCTGCTATGACAACATTGTGTTTTTATAAAGCTGCAGGTGGCTGGCTGGGTTCATAGGTAGAATATTGTCATGTACCACGATGACAGCTCATCTTTTTTTCCCCAGCGAGGGCACTGGGCTATGCGTCACACTAGGAATAAGCCCATAGTTGCAGAGAAGCTATTTCAGCACGGTGAATTACGGTGCAGTTAGATTTTCATTTACCAAGATGGCAGGTTCATCTTTCCTCAGCAAGGACACTGTCGGGTGAGCAGCATAAGAAATGTCTACTTATAGTTGATGATGAAGATATCTCAGTACGGTGATTTACGCCACGGTATTAGATGCATATCTTGTTTTTAATTTACCACTTTACCCAACAAGGTCACTGGGTAGTGAGTGCCTTGTTTTTTCTCAGTATGGTGAGCCTGCTGCAGCCTACACATCGTTTGACCTTCATGTTACACTCGCTTAAGGCGCACATCTGCCACACAGTTTGTTATCTGGCAGTGGTTCTGCTGTTTTAGGGGTTGGGATAGTGGGAGGTAGCTTAGTTGTTAGAGGGATGCCAGATATCCTAGTGGTTAGAGCATTGGGCCAGTAACCGAAAGGTTGCTAGATCAAATCCCCGAGCTGACAAGGAAAAAAATCTGTTGTTCTGTCCCTGAACAAGGCAATTAACCCACTGTTCCTAGGCTGTCATTGTAAATAAGTATTTGTTCTTAACTGACTTTCCTAGTTATATAAAGGTAAAAAAAATACTATGATCCTCCCATTCTATGGAATGCCCACTGTCCTCAAATGTCCCCAAAATGTTTCATTTGGTTCTTCAATGATTGACGGAAGCGGTTTAGGTTAATAGATGGAAGGTTAACTTTGATTCTATACAAGTGAAGGCCAACAAAATCCAATTTATCAAATGGGCTCCATGAAAAAAAAGCATATGGTTCTCAAACACTTAAAGACATTGTCAGCAGATTTGGTTTATTTCAAGTGTCACATTTAAAAAAAGAAGAGAAATATACAATTGAACCTCTAGGGGGCAGTATTTTCAGGTCCGGATAAATGGCATGCCCAAAGTAAACTGCCTGTTACTCAGGCCCAGAAGCTATGATATGCATATAATGGGTATACTTGGATAGAAAACACTCTGAAGTTTCTAAAACTGTTAAAATAATGTCTGTGAGTATAACAGAACTAATATGGCAGGCGAAACCCCGAGGACAAACCATACCCCCCCCCCCCAAAAGAAATTCAGCCTACCACTGTTTTCAGTTGCTGTCACATTTATTATATGTCCTCCCAGATTGCAGTTCCGAGGGCTTTCAATAGATGTCACCAGTCTTTAGAAAGAGTTTCAGGCTTTGGTTTTGGAAAAATTAGCCAGATATTGTAGTTTTTCTAGGTGCCTCCCATTTTGGCTGTAGTGTTTCAAAGCGCGTGAATGAGAGCGCATTCTTTGGTATTTTTCTCCTGTAAAGACAATAACGATTCTCTGTCTTAAATGTTATCATTTATTTACGTATTAGGGTACCTAAGGTTTGATTATAAACATTGTTTGACTTGTTCGGAAAAGTTTTTTAGGAACGTTTGGGATTTCTTTATTGACTTAAGCGTGCCAGCTAAACTGAGTTTTTATGGATATAAAGGACATTATCGAACAAAATTACCATTTGTGATGTAACTGATTGATTCTACACATCTTTTGACCTGTTTCTACGGACTGTAACTTTTGACTTTTCGTTTGCTCGTCTGCTCGCGTGTCATGAATTTGGATTACTGGGCTGAATGCTCTAACAACAAGGTGGAATTTGGACATAAATTATGGACATTATTGAACAAAACAAACATTTATTGTGGAACTGGGATTCCTGGGAGTGCATTCTGATGAAGATCATCAAAGGTAAGTTAATATTTATAATGCTATTTCTGACTAATGTTGACTACCCAAAATGGAGGATGTTTCTTTGGCTGTTTGGTCTCTAGGCGCCGTACTCAGATTTTTGCATGGTATGCTTTTTCCGTAAAGTTTTTTAAAAAATCTGACACAGCGGTTGCATTAAGGAGAAGTTTATCTAAAGTTCCATGTATAATAGTGGTATCTTTCATCAATGTTTATTATGAGTATTTCTGTAAATTGATGTGGCTCTCTGCAAAACCACTGCATGTTTTGGAACTACTGAACGTAACACGCCAATGTAAACTGAGATTTTTGGATATAAATATGCACTTTATCGAACAAAACATACATGTATTGTGTAACATGAAGTCCTATGAGCGTCATCTGATGAAGATCATCAAATATTAGTGATTAATTTTATCTCTATTTGTGCTTTTTGTGACTCCTATCTTTGTCTGGAAAAATTGCTGAATTCTTCTGTGACTTGGTGGTGACCTAACATAATCGTTTGTGGTGCGTTCGCTGTAAAGCCTATTTGAAATCGGACACTGTGGTGGGATTAACAACAAGATTACCTTTAAAATGGTAGAAGATACTTGTACGTTTGAGGAATTTTAATTATGACATTTCTGTTGTTTGAATTTGGCGCTCTGCACTTTCACTGGCTGTTGTCATATCGATCCCGTTAGCGGGATCTCAGCCCTAAGATACAAATGTGATAATTAGAAACAACAACGCGATTAATGACCATTTTAAAAGCTTCTATGAAAATGTATATAAATCAGAATTAAACAATAGCCTTCTTAGACTCAATAACCCTGAAGAAATTATCAGCAGACAAAAAATAATCACTAAAAACAGAGATCACCCGAAAATAAATATTAGATACTGTAAAAACATTAGCACGGAGAAAAGCACCAGGAATGGGTGGCTTTCCCATAGAATTCTATTGATCTTTTTGGGACAAATTAGCGCCACGATTTACACAAATGACAACACACGCCACTCAATTCAGTACTTCCTAGCTCCATGTATAACTGTTATTTCAGTTACATTAAAATAAAGAAAATCTGGAGTCCCCTGCTGGTTATAGACCTCTAAGATTAATACATTGTGAATATAAGATAATAACAAAGTTTACAAGCAACAGAATGGCAAAATTCTTACCAGACTTGATATATATCAATCAAATAGGGTTTATCAAAAATAGACACTTACCAACAAATATAAGAACATGTTTCAATTTATTACAATATGGAAAAAACACTTTTGCCTAAAACACTTTTGACCGTCTTAAATGGCCCTTGATATTCAAATATTATATAAATGTCCTAATGCAAAAAATATACACAAATAATACATTATTTGATGAAATTGCTTTAGAAAGGGGCACAAGACAGGGATGTTCCCTTGACCCCCTCCTGTTTGCACTAGCAATTGAACCACTTTCAGAAAGAATTCCATGTGTATCTCTGTGTTGTTGTATGTGTCGAATTGCTATGCTTTATCTTGGCCAGGTCACAGTTGCAAATGAGAACTTGTTCTCAACTAGCCTGCCTGGTTAAATAAAGGTGAAATAAAAAATAAAAAATTAGACAGGACCCAAACATAACAGGTTTGGCAAACGTGAATGGTATTAGCAAACATTAATATAAACAAAACATTTTGCAGACAATCTCCTGATATACTTGACCAATATTGAAAACTCAATGCCCCAATTGCTAAAAATATTTTCAGAATACTCAGGATATAAAATTAAAGTGAAAAATAAATAAAAAATGGCAATAGGGAAATGGAAAAAATAATCATTCACGAGCTACAGCAATCCTTTAAGTGGACAAAAAAATATTAAATACTTAGGATCCTTAATGAGTGACAACAAACAACGAATATATAAAGATAACTTTATTCCATTACTCAACTGTATGAAAGCAGATCTAATTCAATGGAATAATCTTCCCGTAAATCTAACAGGTAGAAAAAACCTCTTCAGAATAGCATGGCTCCCAAAGTGTTTTTAATAATACCTATTACCCCACCAAAGACATTTAAAAAGAAGTATACTCTGTCCTAACAGACTTTATATGGGCAAATAAAATGTATAGAATAAAAAGGACAGTTGTACATCTTCCTACGTCTGAGTGTTGATTTATCTCCCAGACTTGGAAATGTATCAACCTGCTACCCAAGGCTTTATCTTCCAGACTTGGAAATGTATCAACCTGCTACCCAAGGCTTTATCTTCCAGACTAGGAAATGTATCAACCTGCTACCCAAGGCTTTATCTTCCAGACTAGGAAATGTATCAACCTGCTACCCAAGGCTTTATCTCCCAGACTTGGAAATGTATCAACCTGCTACCCAAGGCTTTATCTCCCAGACTTGGAAATGTATCAACCTGCTACCCAAGGCTTTATCTTCCAGACTTGGAAATGTATCAACCTGCTACCCAAGGCTTTATCTTCCAGACTAGGAAATGTATCAACCTGTTACCCAAGGCTCTATCTTCCAGACTAGGAAATGTATCAACCTGCTACCCAAGGCTTTATCTCCCAGACTTGGAAATGTATCAACCTGCTACCCAAGGCTTTTACTTGGGACATAGAGTTAAATGCACTAAAGAAGAACAATGGGTGCATATTGAAGATGCTCATCCCTGTAATTTTCTTAGTGTCTCTTTTCAAAGGATAAAGCGAAGAACATTATAAACTTAATAGTGAAGAACACTCTAACAATATGGAAGAAAATGATACGTATTCTACGAGAACCAATATCACAACTCTATGGAACAATCCTTGGATTGCTTTTCAGAAATCACCAATAAATTGGTCCACGTGGAAAACTAAAGGCATAGAAACCAGAAATGACTTCCTAACAGTAAATCAGTTCATTTCTATGACAGAATTTAAAAAAGCAATTTTGGACTGACCAATGTAGGTATTTTCAAATACATGCAACTTGAAAGTTACACATCACCAAATTTCGATTTTGAAATCTTTTGGACATCAGATCAACCTTGAGGGAATCTTATTTGAGTCAGAAAAGTATGTTGGTATGATAGGTAAAATATACAGAAACTTGCAGAGAGCATATCCAACTGACAATCTTTTAGAAAAGAATATAAACTATTGGAACCAAAACACAAAAATAATTGATGTTGGCACGAGATGGAGGGAAAGTTGAAGTATAACTAACACAATTATAGTTCATGAAAATGTACAATTAATCCAGTATAAACTAATGTATAGAATGTATTATACAAGAGACAAAATTCACAAATTCTACAGCATAACGACAGAGTCATGTCTTAAGTGTAAAACTAACAATGACTCAATAATCCATGCTTTCTGGGAATAACTAACAATGACAGAATAATCCATGCTTTCTGGGAATAACTAACAATGACTCAATAATCCATGCTTTCTGGGAATAACTAACAATGACTCAATAATCCATGCTTTCTGGGAATAACTAACAATGACTCAATAATCCATGCTTTCTGGGAATAACTAACAATGACTCAATAATCCATGCTTTCTGGGAATAACTAACAATGACAGAATAATCCATGCTTTCTGGGAATAACTAACAATGACAGAATAATCCATGCTTTCTGGGAATAACTAACAATGACTCAATAATCCATGCTTTCTGGGAATAACTAACAATGACTCAATAATCCATGCTTTCTGGGAATAACTAACAATGACTCAATAATCCATGCTTTCTGGGAATAACTAACAATGACTCAATAATCCATGCTTTCTGGGAATAACTAACAATGACTCAATAATCCATGCTTTCTGGGAATAACTAACAATGACTCAATAATCCATGCTTTCTGGGAATAACTAACAATGACTCAATAATCCATGCTTTCTGGGAATAACTAACAATGACTCAATAATCCATGCTTTCTGGGAATAACTAACAATGACTCAATAATCCATGCTTTCTGGGAATAACTAACAATGACTCAATAATCCATGCTTTCTGGGAATAACTAACAATGACTCAATAATCCATGCTTTCTGGGAATAACTAACAATGACTCAATAATCCATGCTTTCTGGGAATAACTAACAATGACTCAATAATCCATGCTTTCTGGGAACACTATAAAATCCTAAAGTTATGGAAGGAGCTAGAAAGTTGGCTGTCAGAATGACTTTTAATCCGTCTGTCTGGACATTTCAGGACATGGCATATGGGTGTAGTGAGATACCCATATTCTCTTCTCATCATTCATCTTGAAAAAAGGAAATTAAAAACTTGACAATCCGCCATCATTAACAATGGAAAAATCTAATTATTTATTATTGAAATATTGAAATAGCATGGACAACTGAGAAAAACATGTGGCAAACAATTATGCAGGCACTAGGGATGAAGGTGTGGTCAGGGATGGGGGTGTGACCAGGCATTACAGATGGGGGTGTGGCCAGGTACTAAGGATGGGGGTGTGGCCAGCCACTAGGAATGGGGGTGTGGCCAGGCACTAGGGATGGGGGTCTGGCCAGAGGAGATGTAGTCTTTGTTAGTGGCGGATGCCAGGAGAATGCTACCTCCCCAAATGCATAGTCCTAACTGTAAAGTTTGGTGGAGGAGGAATAACGGTCTGGGGCTGTTTTTCATGGTTCGGGCTAGGTCCCTTAGTTCCAGTGAAGGGAAATCGTAACGCTACACCAGACAATGACATTCTAGAAGATTCTGTGCTTCCAACTTTATAGCAACAGTTTGGGAAAGGCCCTTTCCTTATTCAGCATGACAATGCCCCTGTGCACAAAGCAAGATCCATACAGTTTGTTTAGATCAGTGTGGAAGAACTTGACTGGCCTGCACAGAGCCCTGACCTCAACCCAATCGAACACCTTTGGGATTCATTGGAACGCCAACTGAGAGCCAGGCCTAATTGCCCAACGTCAATGCCCGACCTCGCCAATGCTCTTGTGGCTGAATTGAAGCAAGTCCCTGCAGCAATGTTCCAACATCTAGTGGAAAGTCTTCCCAGAAGAGTGGAGGCTGTTATAGCAGCAAAGGGGGGGACCAACTCCATATTAATGCACATGATTTTGGAACGAGATGTTTGATGAGCAGGTGTCCACATACTTCTGGTCATGTAGTGTATAAGCGAGGGAGTCAGCCAGCCAGCCAGCCAGCCAGCCAGCCAGCCAGCCAGCCAGCCAGTCAGCCAGCCAGCCAGCCAGCTAGCTAGCCAGCCAGCCAGCCAGCCAGCCAGCCAGCCAGCCAGCCAGCCAGCCAGTCAGCCAGTCAGCCAGCCAGTCAGCCAGTCGGTAAGTTAGGCACTCAGTAAGCCACCCAGCCAGCCAGTCGGTAAGTTAGGCACTCAGCCAGTCAGTCAGTAAGTCAGCCAGCCAGACAGTCAGTCAGTAAGCCAGTCATAGAAATTGATGAGCTTGTTGCTTGTTATGCTGTTTCACCGAGGCAGTGATTTCAGCAGCCTCCGTCACAACTGCGTCAGCGGCTGTGAACTCAGCAGGAGGGTGGGGGTGCTTGGGAGAGGAGGGAGGAGGGGGCGATAGGGAGAGAGAGGAGGGAGAGGGGTGGTTCATCCTCAGAGATGCTCATAGCGCAAAGAGTAACAACACGAGCAGGGTGAGACTCGCGCTGGGAAGAGAACAGACAATAGCCTGCCAACCGTTGCCTCGCTGAAAAGAACAGCTGCGTTTGAATTATTAAACCGAAACAAACAGATTAAATCATTTAAGTCACATCATCAAAAAATCTGTCGCTATTCGCTGTCAAGGAGATATACCTAGAGGACGGATTGGAGGGTAGCGTAGGTTTATAGAGTGTGAGTGCTGGAATAAACCGAAGCGCGGACCGTTTCAGCACCTTGGACAGAGCACGCGAGCAAGCGGGAACATGGCTCCGATGGTAACGGAAGAAACACAGTTCGGTAAGTAGCTGGCGGCAGCTGGTGACTTATTTGAGTGTGGTTGGGAAAACTCGGAAAGTCTCTGTTCTTTTTGTCTGTAATATTCACCATGTCTCCCAAATGGCACCTTAGACATTATCTAGTGCTCTCCGTTTGAAAAAGGCAATCTAGCTCTGGTCAACAGGGAATTAGGGTGCCATTGGGGACGATAGAGTCTCGTGATTCCACCCAACACCAGTCGGCGTCTCCATCTGTTTCTCCACCCGCTGCACTGTGACGTGGGCTCCGAGCACACCTTATTTGATGTGTTTAATTGATTGATCCTTTATTTATTCAGGAGATCGTATTGGCAATATCATGTTATGGAGATATACAAGAAAACATATGAGAAGCAAAAATCGAATAAAAATCACCAGTTAGATTACCCCTTGAGTATTCTTACGAGCTAATGGTAACTATCACACATCATTGTACCGCAGTGGGCTATTTAGTAATATGTTGAAATAAAGCGTAATGTCGGGGTTCATTATTCATTATTTCACCTGTAAAGACATGGTACATTCCTGCTGAAGACTGCTGCATGCCTTGACGTGACACATACTCTCAGAGCCTGTGTGTGTGTGTGTGTGTGTGTGTGTGCGTGTGTGTGTGTGTGTGTGTGTGTGCGTGGAGCTGAAAGACAAGGGTGAGGCACTGGGGTTTTGCCTTCCCTGTTTTTCGTTCTGACACAAATATAAGAACCTATAACCTATAAAATATAAGAACCTTTATGTGTTTTGTGTTGCTAACTAACAAAACAGTCCCCAATCTCTCATCTGATTGGCTAGTTGAGATTAATGAGAGGCAATGAATAATCATCAATTGTTAATAAATCAATAAGCTACCTCATAATTTTGTCTCAAATCGCTATAACGTATCAAAATGCCGAGTTATGTCAAAAGGCCATTTCTCTGTTCACACTCTGACCCGACCCTTGATTATTCTGTTATGTCATGTTATGTCTTGTCATGTTATGTCTTGTCATGTTATGTCATGTCATGTTATGTCATGTTATGTCTTGTTATGTCATGTTATGTCATGTTATGTCATGTCAGGTAGGAGTCCCAGATTGTGCAGACTACATCCCAAATGGCACCCTATTCCATATATAGTGTACTGTGCTACTTTTGTCCAGCGCCCATAGGACACTATCTAGGGAATAGGATGCCGTTTAGGGACACAGCCCCAGATTGTGCTGTTGTCATGCTGTCTCTGACTCAGACAGTGCGTCAGTCAGTCAGCCTGTTAGTTATGGTAATAAGCAGTGGGTTTCTGATTCAGCTTGTCAATACATTCATCTACAGAAGTAGTTAGACAGAGGAAAGTTACGCATATTCAACACACACACACACACACACACACACACACACACACACACACACACACACACACACACACACACACACACACACACACACACACACACACACACACACACACACACACACACACACACACACACACACAATAGATCCACAGGAGGGGTGGTTAACAAAAGTATCTCTCTCTCTCTCTCTCTCGCTCTCTCTCTCTCTCTCTCTCTCTCTCTCTCTGTCTCTCTGTCTCTCTGTCTCTCTTTCTCTCTCTCTCTCTCTCTCTCTCTCTCTCTCCATCTCTCTCTCTCTCCATCTCTCTCTCTCTCTCTCTCTCTCTCTCTCTCTCTCCATCTCTCTCTCTCTCTCTCTCTCTCTCTCTCTCTCTCTCCACATCTCTCTCTCCCTCTCTAGTGGAGGTGCCAGTGAGTGTTGCAGTGGTGAGTGTGTTTGGCCTCGTCTCCTGCGTCTCCCTCTTCGCCTGGATCTGCTGCCAGCGTAAAAACACCAAGCCACAGACGACACCACCCTACAAGTTCGTGCACATGCTCAAAGGCGTGGACATCTACCCCGAGAGTCTTAGCGCCAAGAAGAAGTTTGCTGCCACCGCCAATGAAAGCAAGACCGACGTGAACGGAAACTGCAATGCCAACAGCAACAACGCTAAACAACAAAAACAACCGCAAGCGGCCTCCAGCCCAGCAGGGGGCAGAACGCCCCTTCACCTGGACCTGGAGAAACAACGTGACCTGAACGGTAACTTCACCTCCACCACCAAACCTCCACATTCCAACCCCCAGACCCACACCAAGGTCCGCAGCTCCCCAGACCTGGACATTCCCTCCCCCCACCCAGGGTTCACCCAGCCTGGGGTTCCCTCCCCCACAACCATTACCACCACCAATAGCCTCTCCGGCCAGACCCCAATCCCCACCCAGGGTGCCGCTGACCAAGACAAACCCCAGGACGGAGGCCCTGAAGTGGGCCTCGGGACCCTTCACTTCTCCCTGGAATACAATTCAGAGAAGAAGGCCTTCGTGGTTCACATCAAGGAGGCCCACGGGCTGACCCCGACCGACGAGCAGTCCCTGACCTCTGACCCCTACATTAAGCTGACCCTGCTTCCGGAGAAGAAGCACCGGGTCAAGACTCGCGTCCTGAGGAAGACTCTGGACCCGGCGTTTGACGAGACCTTCAGTTTCTACGGGATCCCATTGGTCCGTGTGCAGGAGCTGTCCCTCCACTTCATGGTGCTCAGCTTCGATAGGTTCTCCCGTGATGAGGTCATTGGTGAGACTCTCGTCCCATTGGCTGAGATCAACCTGGCGGAGGGGCGTGTCCTCATGAGCCGTGAGATCATAAAGAGGAATGTCAGGGTAAGAGAGAGTTACTTGGTTCTTCCATTAGTGTCTAAAACAAGTTCTGCTTGGCATAATTACCATTAGCGTCTAATACAAGTTCTGCTTGGCATAATTACCATTATCATAATATGAATGAAGTCCTCGGGGTAGTGAGGGTTTCTACCTGATTTAATAATACATCCTCCAGGTGTCTAATAGCACACAGTACTAATGGAACAACACAGGTAGAATCGCAGCTCATGGCACCTTATTCCCTATTCTAATACCCTATTTCCTATAGCGCACTTCTTTTGACCAAGGCCTATAGGGGATAGGGGGTCATTTCTGGACCTAACCACAGTCATTTAGTTGTATCAGATAGCAGATTTATCACTCTACCAGCCATTGTATCTTTAGAATCTCTAGATCATTCTAGAACATATCATTCTAGAATATATTATTCTAAAACAGAAAATTCTAGAACAGATCATTCTAGAACATATTATTCTAAAACAGAAAATTCTAGAACAGATCATTCTAGAACATATTATTCTAAAACAGATAATTCTAGAACAGATCATTCTAGAACATATTATTCTAAAACAGATCATTCTAGAACAGATCATTCTAGAACAGATCAATCTATGTGTGATGGTGATATCCCATCCTCTGTGTAGTGCTGTCATTGGCTGTGGATGTCTAGGACAGGAGTACTATGACTGAGAGTTGTAGGCTATGTTCTACTATATTCTATGCTATTGTATTGTACACATGTTATGTGTACATTGGTGAAAGTAGCAGTAGTAGTAGTAGTAGTAGTAGTAGAGAGAGAGAGTTTAAAGAGAGAAAGAAAGAGAGAGTAAAAGAGAGAGTAAAAGAGAGAGAGAGTTTAAAGAGAGAGAGAGAGTAAAAGAGAGAGAGAGAGTTTAAAGAGAGAGAGAGAGTTTAAAGAGAGAGAGAGAGTTTAGAGAGAGAGAGAGAGTTTAGAGAGAGAGAGAGAGTAAAAGAGAGAGAGAGAGTTTAAAGAGAGAGAGAGAGTTTAAAGAGAGAGAGAGAGTTTAGAGAGAGAGAGAGAGTTTAGAGAGAGAGAGAGAGTAAAAGAGAGAGAGAGAGTTTAAAGAGAGAGAGAGAGTTTAGAGAGAGAGAGAGAGTTTAGAGAGAGAGAGAGAGTAAAAGAGAGAGAGAGAGTTTAAAGAGAGAGAGAGAGTTTAGAGAGAGAGAGAGAGTTTAGAGAGAGAGAGAGAGTAAAAGAGAGAGAGAGAGTAAAAGAGAGAGAGAGAATTTAAAGAGAGAGAGAGAGTTTAGAGAGAGAGAGAGAGTTTAGAGAGAGAGAGAGAGTAAAAGAGAGAGAGAGAGTTTAAAGAGAGAGAGAGAGTTTAAAGAGAGAGAGAGAGTTTAGAGAGAGAGAGAGAGTTTAGAGAGAGAGAGAGAGTAAAAGAGAGAGAGAGAGTTTAAAGAGAGAGAGAGAGTTTAGAGAGAGAGAGAGAGTAAAAGAGAGAGAGTTTAAAGAGAGAAAGAAAGAGAGAGTAAAAGAGAGAGAGAGTAAAAGAGAGAGAGAGTTTAAAGAGAGAGAGAGTAAAAGAGAGAGAGAGATGTCTCTGTGTAGTGTTGTGTACCAGGCTTCTAGACTCTTCTATGCCTCTGGTTGGCTCCTTTCTGCTGCTACTCTTCTGAGAACTGAGAAAGGACGAAAGGGTTTGTATGTACTGATGACGTCTTGTCTCTCAGTCGTATGTTCTCTCTCACGTCTCATGTGTACAAACGACAGATAGAGATTGATGGATAGACAGACAGATGCAAACTCACTCATGAAAATGTGATGCTAGGTACTGAGAAAAATCATGTTGACTATAATTCTCTCCTTCTATGTGGATGTCAGATGAGAGAACAACAGCTGTGGTTCTGTAAGTGTTGTGATTAGAGAAACAGGGCTTGTATGGAACAGATCTCTGTTGTAATGTGGATCTGTAGTGTTAATGTGGGTGTGGGACACATTCTCTAATCTGTCTGTAGTATGATCTCTATGTGGAAAGAGGGGGAGGAGGGAGGAAGAGAGGAGATAGATGGAGAGTGAGAGAGAGAGTGAGAGAGAGTGAGAGAGGGAGAGTGAGAGAGAGTGAGAGAGAGAGAGAGAGAGAGAGAGAGAGAGAGAGAGAGAGAGAGAGAGAGAGAGAGAGAGAGAGAGAGAGAGAGGGAGAGAGAAAAGGGCTGTGGCCAGCTGTGTCTGTATTCTACTGCTGTCACCAGATCAATACTCTGTGGGCTGTTCTACACTGTGGGCTGTTCTACACTGTGGGCTGTTCTACACTGTGGCCTGTTCTACACTGTGGCCTGTTCTACACTGTGGACTGTTCTACACTGTGGACTGTTCTACACCTGTGGGTTAAGGGTGTGGCAGGAGCAGCCATCGCGCCCCCTCTCTCTCTGACTAGAGGCCCCCTGGGGATTCGTCACACAGCGGAGGAACCAGGAAATGGCTGTGTGTAAAGTGCGTGGTCATTCAAGCAAATTAATTCAGCTCATCTCTGGCTAAGACAAAGTACAGAGCCAGTTGCAGGAGATGAGTCTATGTGTTGACGCACATATATAGATATCTGTAAAATGTCAGGTCTTTTAATTTATCGTTTTATTCTTAATTCTACCTCTTTCCCCCTCCCACTCTCTCTCCTCCCTCCATCTCTCCTCCCTCCCCTTCTCCTCTTCCTCCTACCTCCCTCACCCCCTCTACCCCTCTCTCCTCTCCCTCTCTCTCTCCCTCCTCCCTTCCTCCCTCACCCCCTCTCCCTTCTTCTCTCCCTCCTCCATCCCTCACCCCATCTCTCCTCTCCCTCCCTGCCTCCTCCTCCCTCTCTGCCTCCTCCCTCCCTCTCTGCCTCCTCCCTCCCTCCCTCTCTCCTCTCCCTCCATCTCTCCTCTCCCTCCCTCTCTGCCTCCTCCCTCCCTGTCTGTGTATAGAGGGGTGCTGGTCGAGGGGAGCTGCTGTTGTCTCTGTGTTACCAGTCCACCACCAGTACTCTAACAGTGGTGGTGTTGAAGGCTCGCCACCTGCTCAAGACCGAT
>NC_143030.1:11589592-11597092 GCF_057628025.1 Oncorhynchus mykiss
TATAACAGCACAGTGGGGGGGGGGGGGAGGAGAAGAAGAAATGGCTCTATAACAGCACAGAGGGGCAAGGAGAAGAATAAATGGCTCTATAACAGCACAGTGGGGGGGGGGGGGGGGGGGGAGAAGAAATGGCTCTATAACAGCACAGTGGGAGGAGGAGAAGAAGACATGGCTCTATAACAGCACAGTGGAGGAGGAGGAGAAGACATGGCTCTATAACAGCACAGTGGGGGAGGAGAAGAAGACATGGCTCTATAACAGCACAGTGGAGGAGGAGAAGAAGAAATGGCTCTATAACAGCACAGTGGGGGAGGAGGAGAAGAAATAGCTCTATAACAGCACAGTGGAGGAGGAGGAGAAGAAATAGCTCTATAACAGCACAGTGGAGGAGGAGGAGAAGAAATAGCTCTATAACAGCACAGTGGAGGAGGAGGAGAAGAAATGGCTCTATAACAGCACAGTGGAGGAGGAGAAGAAGAAATAGCTCTATAACAGCACAGTGGAGGAGGAGGAGAAGAAATGGCTCTATAACAGCACAGTGGAGGAGGAGAAGAAGAAATAGCTCTATAACAGCACAGTGGAGGAGGAGGAGAAGAAATGGCTCTATAACAGCACAGTGGAGGAGGAGGAGAAGAAATGCCTCTATAACAGCACAGTGTGGGGAGGAGAAGACATGGCTCTATAACAGCACAGTGGAGGAGGAGGAGAAGAAATGGCTCTATAACAGCACAGTGGAGGAGGAGGAGAAGAAATAGCCCTATAACAGCACAGTGGAGGAGGAGGAGAAGAAATGGCTCTATAACAGCACAGTGGGGCAAGGAGAATAATAAATGGCTCTATAACAGCACAGTGGAGGAGGAGGAGAAGAAATGGCTCTATAACAGCACAGTGGAGGAGGAGGAGAAGAAATGGCTCTATAACAGCACAGTGGAGGAGGAGAAGAAGAAATGGCTCTATAACAGCACAGTGGGGGGAGGAGGAGAAGAAATGGCTCTATAACAGCACAGTGGAGGAGGAGGAGAAGAAATGGCTCTATAACAGCACAGTGGAGGAGGAGGAGAAGAAATGGCTCTATAACAGCACAGTGGAGGAGGAGAAGAAATAGCTCTATAACAGCACAGTGGAGGAGGAGAAGAAGAAATGGCTCTATAACAGCAAAAGTGGAGGAGGAGGAGAAGAAATGGCTCTATAACAGCACAGTGGAGGAGGAGAAGAAGAAATGGCTCTATAACAGCACAGTGGGGGGAGGAGGAGAAGAAATGGCTCTATAACAGCACAGTGGAGGAGGAGGAGAAGAAATGGCTTTATAACAGCACAGTGGAGGAGGAGAAGAAATAGCTCTATAACAGCACAGTGGAGGAGGAGGAGAAGAAATGGCTCTATAACAGCACAGTGGGGAGGAGAAGAAATAGCTCTATAACAGCACAGTGGAGGAGGAGGAGAAGAAATGGCTCTATAACAGCACAGTGGAGGAGGAGGAGAAGAAATGGCTCTATAACAGCACAGTGGAGGAGGAGTAGAAGAAATGGCTCTATAACAGCACAGTGGAGGAGGAGGAGAAGAAATGGCTCTATAACAGCACAGTGGAGGAGGAGGAGAAGAAGACATGGCTTTATAACAGCACAGTGGGGGAGGAGGAGAAATGGCTCTATAACAGCACAGTGGGGAGGAGAAGAAATGGCTCTATAACAGCACAGTGGAGGAGGAGGAGAAGAAATAGCTCTATAACAGCACAGTGGAGGAGGAGGAGAAGAAATAGCTCTATAACAGCACAGTGGAGGAGGAGGAGAAGAAATGGCTCTATAACAGCACAGTGGGGAGGAGAAGAAGACATGGGAGAGAAAGGGAAATAGAGAGATGGAGAAAGAGGAAGGGACAGAACGTCATAAATTAAAGGGAAAGTCAAAGGAAACGACAGAAGAGGCCAGAGAAGCAGACGATAGAGAGACGGAGGGAGTGGGAGGAAAGAGGTGGGGATGGAGAGAATGTCGCTGAGACGGAGACGGACGGAGAGGCGAGATGGGGAGATTAGGAGAGGAGGACAGGACGAAAATAAAAGAGAAGGAGGGGTGGAGGAAGAGTGAAAGAGAGCGGTACAGTGCTGAGATTCCCTGATCTGGGTAGGGTTTGTAGAACTAGCTGATGTTATAGACCCAACAGAGAATATAGATACTGGAGAGCACAGATATTTAGTGAATAGAACAGCAATGCGATGGCCTGGCATTTTGGTGCATCTCATTAGTGTTCAATATGCAACCATGAAAAACCTCTGTGGCAAATGGTGACAGGAGAGCATAGAAATGGAGTGAATAGAATTAATGAAATTGTATATGCATCACTTTGATGTTCCCTGTGCCACCATACCAAACGGAACTATGCAGCCATAGATGGCATTTGTCCATCCCTGTCTACAGTCACTCCCTGTCTATTCACTCCATTTCTATTCTCCCCTGTCTACAGGTAGCATGCGGCAACCCTGGGTACAAGGCTTCTAAAACACTAGATGAATATTACATGAATGAGAATGTACGACACGCCCTGCGGGACAGACTTCAGTGTGCACCTCTACTGTTACTAGGTTAGACCATGCAGCCTTCAGTGTGCACCTCTACTGTTACTAGGTTAGACCATGCAGCCTCCAGTGTGCACCTCTACTGTTACTAGGTTAGACCATGCAGCCTCCAGTGTGCACCTCTACTGTTACTAGGTTAGACCATGCAGCCTCCAGTGTGCACCTCTACTGTTACTAGGTTAGACCATGCAGCCTTCAGTGTGCACCTCTACTGTTACTAGGTTAGACCATGCAGCCTCCAGTGTGCACCTCTACTGTTACTAGGTTAGACCATGCAGCCTCCAGTGTGCACCTCTACTGTTACTAGGTTAGACCATGCAGCCTCCAGTGTGCACCTCTACTGTTACTAGGTTAGACCATGCAGCCTCCAGTGTGCACCTCTACTGTTACTAGGTTAGACCATGCAGCCTCCAGTGTGCACCTCTACTGTTACTAGGTTAGACCATGCAGCCTTCAGTGTGCACCTCTACTGTTACTAGGTTAGACCATTCAGCCTCCAGTGTGCACCTCTACTGTTACTAGGTTAGACCATGCAGCCTTCAGTGTGCACCTCTACTGTTACTAGGTTAGACCATGCAGCCTTCAGTGTGCACCTCTACTGTTACTAGGTTAGACCATGCAGCCTCCAGTGTGCACCCCTACTGTTACTAGGTTAGACCATGCAGCCTTCAGTGTGCACCTCTACTGTTACTAGGTTAGACCATGCAGCCTCCAGTGTGCACCTCTACTGTTACTAGGTTAGACCATGCAGCCTCCAGTGTGCACCTCTACTGTTACTAGGTTAGACCATGCAGCCTCCAGTGTGCACCTCTACTGTTACTAGGTTAGACCATGCAGCCTCCAGTGTGCACCTCTACTGTTACTAGGTTAGACCATGCAGCCTCCAGTGTGCACCTCTACTGTTACTAGGTTAGACCATGCAGCCTCCAGTGTGCACCTCTACTGTTACTAGGTTAGACCATGCAGCCTCCAGTGTGCACCTCTACTGTTACTAGGTTAGACCATGCAGCCTCCAGTGTGCACCTCTACTGTTACTAGGTTAGACCATGCAGCATCCAGTGTGCACCTCTACTGTTACTAGGTTAGACCATGCAGCCTCCAGTGTGCACCTCTACTGTTACTAGGTTAGACCATGCAGCCTCCAGTGTGCACCTCTACTGTTACTAGGTTAGACCATGCAGCCTCCAGTGTGCACCTCTACTGTTACTAGGTTAGACCATGCAGCCTCCAGTGTGCACCTCTACTGTTACTAGGTTAGACCATGCAGCCTCCAGTGTGCACCTCTACTGTTACTAGGTTAGACCATGCAGCCTCCAGTGTGCACCTCTACTGTTACTAGGTTAGACCATGCAGCCTTCAGTGTGCACCTCCACTGTTACTAGGTTAGACCATGCAGCCTCCAGTGTGCACCTCCACTGTTACTAGGTTAGACCATGCAGCATAACCACCATAGTCCTGTGCTGATGAAGGAGAACTAGCATGACATCATAATGCCAGGGGAGTTGTTGTTACCAGGACACACAGACATTCAACTGCCCTCTGACCCCTCTGATGACACAGCACAGTGGGATTCTATTTGATAGGGCCCTGGTGTAATGTAGTGTACTCTATAGGGTGCTGGTGTAATGTAGTGTACTCTATAGGGTGCTGGTGAAATGTAGTGTACTCTATAGGGTGCTGGTGAAATGTAGTGTACTCTATAGGGCCCTGGTCTAATGTAGTGTACTCTATAGGGTGCTGGTCTAATGTAGTGTACTCTATAGGGCCCTGGTCTAATGTAGTGTACTCTATAGGGTGCTGGTCTAATGTAGTGTACTCTATAGGGCCCTGGTCTAATGTAGTCTAAGGTTCGTATTGACCCCGTTTTGGGTCCGGATATGGACCGCGGTTCGTATTGACCCCGTTTTGGGTCCGGATATGGACCGCGGTTCGTATTGACCCCGTTATGGGTCCGGATATGGACCGTGGTCCCCCAGCTGCTGTAGGGAATAGGGTGCTATCTAATATCACTAAACAACAGTCTGGTCTCTCTCTATTTGTGTCTCGTGATCAGATGAGACAGTATACAACACCAGTCTGATGACCAGATGAGACAGTATACAACACCAGTCTGATGACCAGATGAGACAGTATACAACACCAGTCTGATGACCAGATGAGACACTATACAACACCAGTCTGATGACCAGATGAGACACTATACAACACCAGTCTGATGACCAGATGAGACAGTATACAACACCAGTCTGATGACCAGATGAGACACTATACAACACCAGTCTGATGATCAGATGAGACAGTATACAACACCAGTCTAATGACCAGATGAGACAGTATACAACACCAGCCTGATGACCAGATGAGACAGTATACAACACCAGCCTGATGACCAGATGAGACAGTATACAACACCAGTCTGATGACCAGATGAGACAGTATACAACATCAGTCTGATGACCAGATGAGACAGTATACAACACCAGTCTGATGACCAGATGAGACACTATACAACACCAGTCTGAAGATCAGATGAGACAGTATACAACATCAGTCTGATGACCAGATGAGACAGTATACAACACCAGTCTGAAGATCAGATGAGACAGTATACAACACCAGTCTGAAGATCAGATGAGACAGTATACAACACCAGTCTGAAGATCAGATGAGACAGTATACAACACCAGCCTGATGACCAGATGAGACAGTATACAACACCAGTCTGATGACCAGATGAGACAGTATACAACACCAGTCTGAAGATCAGATGAGACAGTATACAACACCAGCCTGATGATCAGATGAGACAGTATACAAGCCTGATGATCAGATGAGACAGTATACAAGCCTGATGATCAGATGAGACAGTATATACAACACCATCCTGATGACCAGATGAGACAGTATACAAGCCTGATGATCAGATGAGACAGTATACAACACCAGCCTGATGACAAGATGAGACAGTATACAACACCAGCCTGATGACCAGATGAGACAGTATACAAGCCTGATGATCAGATGAGACAGTATACAAGCCTGATGATCAGATGAGACAGTATACAAGCCTGATGATCAGATGAGACAGTATACAAGCCTGATGACCAGATGAGACACTATAAAACACCCGCCTGATGACCAGATGAGACAGTATACAACACCAGTCTGATGACCAGATGAGACAGTATACAACACAAGCCTGATGATCAGATGAGACAGTATACAACACCAGTCTGATGACCAGATGAGACAGTATACAACACCAGTCTGATGACCAGATGAGACAGTATACAACACCAGTCTGATGACCAGATGAGACAGTATACAACACCAGCCTGATGACCAGATGAGACAGTATACAACACCAGTCTGATGACCAGATGAGACAGTATACAACACCAGCCTGATGACCAGATGAGACACTATACAACACCAGCCTGATGACCAGATGAGACAGTATACAACACCAGTCTGATGACCAGATGAGACAGTATACAAGCCTGATGATCAGATGAGACAGTATATACAACACCAGCCTGATGACCAGATGAGACAGTATACAAGCCTGATGATCAGATGAGACAGTATACAACACCAGCCTGATGACAAGATGAGACAGTATACAACACCAGCCTGATGACCAGATGAGACAGTATATACAACACCAGCCTGATGACCAGATGAGACACTATACAACACCAGCCTGATGACCAGATGAGACAGTATACAAGCCTGATGATCAGATGAGACAGTATACAAGCCTGATGATCAGATGAGACAGTATACAAGCCTGATGATCAGATGAGACAGTATACAAGCCTGATGACCAGATGAGACAGTATACAACACCAGTCTGATGACCAGATGAGACAGTATACAACACCAGCCTGATGATCAGATGAGACAGTATACAACACCAGTCTGATGACCAGATGAGACAGTATACAACACCGGTCTGATGACCAGATGAGACAGTATACAACACCAGTCTGATGACCAGATGAGACAGTATACAACACCAGCCTGATGATCAGATGAGACAGTATACAACACCAGTCTGATGACCAGATGAGACAGTATACAACACCAGTCTGATGACCAGGTGAGACAGTATCCAACACCAGTCTGATGACCAGATGAGACAGTATACAACACCAGCCTGATGACCATATGAGACACTATACAACACCAGTCTGATGACCAGATGAGACACTATACAACACCAGCCTGATGACCAGATGAGACACTATACAACACCAGCCTGATGACCAGATGAGACAGTATACAACACCAGTCTGATGACCAGATGAGACAGTATACAACACCAGTCTGATGATCAGATGAGACACTATACAACACCAGTCTGATGACCAGATGAGACAGTATACAACACCAGTCTGATGACCAGATGAGACAGTATACAACACCAGCCTGATGACCATATGAGACACTATACAACACCAGTCTGATGACCAGATGAGACACTATACAACACCAGCCTGATGACCAGATGAGACACTATACAACACCAGCCTGATGACCAGATGAGACAGTATACAACACCAGTCTGATGACCAGATGAGACAGTATACAACACCAGTCTGATGATCAGATGAGACACTATACAACACCAGTCTGATGACCAGATGAGACAGTATACAACACCAGCCTGATGACCAGATGAGACAGTATACAACACCAGCCTGATGACCATATGAGACACTATACAACACCAGTCTGATGACCAGATGAGACACTATACAACACCAGCCTGATGACCAGATGAGACACTATACAACACCAGTCTGATGACCAGATGAGACAGTATACAACACCAGTCTGATGACCAGATGAGACAGTATACAACACCAGCCTGATGACCAGATGAGACAGTATACAACACCAGTCTGATGACCAGATGAGACAGT
>NC_143030.1:11602092-11747092 GCF_057628025.1 Oncorhynchus mykiss
AACAGCTGGTTCTCCAGGAGATGCTGGAGGACTTGTCGGACGTGGAGAATGTGTTCTTGAGCCGAGCGTGAAAAGACGAGAATGTCGTTGAGGTAGATGAACATGAACCAGTTCAACATATGCCAGATGACGTCATTAACCAGGGCCTGGAACACAGCAGGAGCCTTGGTCAAACCAAGGGTCATCACCAGGTATTCATTATGTCATTATGTCCCTTAGCAATGTTGAAGGCTTCACCTTCCCGTATCCGTACCAGGAAGTAGGCTTCCGCGGTTCTAACTTAGAGAAAATAGTGGCCCCCTGGAGCGGCTCAAAACCCGAGGCAATGAGTGGGAGCGGGTAGCGGGTAGCGGTTCTTAACTGTGATGTCATTGAGGCCCCAGTAGTCGATGCACAGGTGCTGGCAGAAGAGGCAGAAGGACAGATAACCCCCGGCAGCCAGGGAGTCGGCGATGTACATCTCCATTGCCTTGGTCTCCGGACCCGACAGAGAATACAGCCGTCCCCAGGGTGGTGTAGTGCCTGGGAGAAGGTTGATCCCGCATTCATAGGTGGAAGCAAAGTTGACCGGGCCTTGCTGAAAACCTCCAGCAGATTCTGGACCTCCGCGGGAATGGTGGAGAGGTCCGAGGCCTCTTTCGAGCCCACAGGAAGACGTCCCTGGGCAGGCTGCTCCAACTTCAGGCAATGGGTGTGGCAGAACGGGCTCCAGCGGGCAGCAAGCTCGTCCTTAACCTCCTCCAATAATCCATGAAGGAATGTGTCGAACAGGGATTCCGGGTTCCAGGCACTCTTGGCAGCCAACGTGCGGAAATCAACCGCATAGTCCGCCACACTGCGGGAGTCTTGGCGAAGCTGGATTAATTTCCGTGCAGCCTCTCTCCCGGACAACGGAAACCCGAAAACTTTTTTCACCTCAGCCACGAAGTCCTCCAGGCTGAAAGGTACAGCAAATTGTTGTTCCCACACCTCCACAGCCCAGGCGAGAGCCCTCCCGGACATTAGAGTTATGAGATACACTATCTTTGAGCGGTCAGAGGGGAAGGACGAGGGCTGCAGCTTGAAGATGAGGGAACACTGGGAGAGAAACGCCCAACAGGTTCCTGACCTTCCAGCGAAGCGTTTCGTAGGAGGTCAACGGGGTTCTCAGGAAGCCAGGGTGGTCTGGAGAGATGCACTGCTGACATCGGTGTTACTGGGGGGCTGTTAGGCTACTGTCTTGGCCGGCTGCCTCACAGATAATCCGCGGAATTGCTCCAGCAATGAATTCAAGGCACAGTCATAGCATTCTGCCAAGGTCTGGAATCAGTCCAAAAGACTTCTCATGTCTCCCAACGGTGGCTCCTTGGGAGGAGATGTCGTTGCGGAGCTGGTCCGAGTGTGCCGGGTCAGTCATGGCCAGTTCATACTATCAGACATCAGGATAAGACCCAGATGCAGACAGTTCGAAGTAACAAAAGTTTATTATAAAAACAGGGGGCAGGCAAATGACAGGTCAAGGGCAGGCAGAGGTCAGTAATCCAGAGCAGAGCCCGAAAGGTACAGAATGGCAGGCAGGCTCAGGATCAGGGTAGGCTGAGGTCAGTAATCCAGGCTCAGGGTCAGGGAAGGCAGAATGGTCAAAACCGGGGAAAAAAGAAAACAGGGACAATAGAGAAAACAGGAGTAGGCAGAAAGTTCTGGTAGGCTTGACGGGACAAGATAACCTGGCAACAGACAAACAGAGAACACAGGTATAAATACACAGGGGATAACTGGGCAGATGGGGCTACACCTGGAGGGGGTGGAGACAAGCACAAAGAAAGGTGAAACAGATCAGGGTGTGACAACACTAAACACTGAGCTAAAAGATGTGATGGATAAATCAATGCACATAATCAACTTTATCGGGGAGACTTGATGTCTCCCCGATAAAGTTGATTATGTGCATTGATTTATCCATCACATCTTTTAGCTTTTAGCAACACAACACTGTCTTTTCCACAAGCTTGTGACAGAATCAGAGGAGGCCACCCCCCCGACGATCTCCTGCTTCACAGCAACGTGCACTGGCTGAGTAAAGGAAAAGCTCTAGAACGATTCTGTGAGCTGCATGACCAGGTTGTGGATTTTCAGAGAAAAAGTTAAATGAGGGCAGCAGCTGGTCACCTTTGTATTGTGGAAACGTAGAGAACATTACTCTCTAATGTTTCTTTTTTTTGCAGTTACAAGGAAGAGGGACAACAGTCGTGGACATGATGGAAAAACTTGAGGCCTTTACTAGGAAGCAGAGGGACCAGGCCGCAGCATTGTCACAGAGGTGATGGAAGATTTCATCAAGCAGCTGAGGGACAACTTCTCCACCTGATTTGAAGACTACAGCATACCCAAGGATATCATTGCGTTTGTGCGTGGTCATTTCACAGTCCGCCCAGGTGGAGAATTCTCCTCCCTTGCTAAGCAAGCAAACGATACCCTCCCTGAATGAGGCTGCAATTCAAACTGAGCTGTATGTAATCCACACGTCGAGCCAAATCAGCGATGCGCTCAGGAGTGCCCAGTCCTTGTGTGCATTTTGGGTGGCAATATCAGAGGGAAAACAGCACAATAAAGACACGTGCCAACAAGGTTTGCATCGACTTACACCTGCGAGTCCTCCTTTTCCTCTATGAACGCAATCAAGACTCACAGCAGGAACCGGTTTTCAAATAAGTCAATTCGAGGACTGCCTGCACATCAGGAAATGCACCTCGTCCCATTAAGTAAGTAACTTAGTATTTAATAAATGGTCATATAGGCTGCTAACATTATTGTGATTATTATTATTATTAATATTATTACTATTGGTGCTTATCCAGGGCTATCTTAGGTCTATGCTGACAGTATTTTCTGTTTGTTCTGTCATTACAGGAGCAGATTATCCTGAGACTCCCGATACATTCAGACATCACCTTTTTTTATTTAAATTATAGTTTGATGTAGGATGCTTCCCTTTTGGATAGTTGAGATTGTAAGTAGGCATGTTGTATCTGACAATTGATCTTGATGGTTGTACAGTTGTCTCAAATAAAACTGTGAAGGACCTCGGGCGTTACTCTGGACCCTAATCTCTCTTTTGACGAACATATCAAGACTGTTTCAAGGACAGCTTTTTTCTATCTAAGTATCATTGCAAAAATCGGAAACTTTCGGTCCAAAAATGATGCAGAAAAATGTATCCATGCTTTTGTTACTTCTAGGTTAGACTACTGCAATGCTCTACTTTCCGGCTACCCGGATAAAGCACTAAATAAACTTCAGTTAGTGTTAAATACAGCTGCTAGAATCTTGACTAGAACCCAAAAATTTGATCATATTACTCCAGTGCTAGCCTCTCTACACTGGCTTCCTGTTAAGGCAAGGGCTGATTTCAAGGTTTTACTGCTAACCTACAAAGCATTACATGGGCTTGCTCCTACCTATCTCTCTGATTTGGTCCTGCTGTACACACCTACACATATGTTATGGTCACAAGACGCAGGCCTCCTTACTGTCCCTAGAATTTCTAAGCAAACAGCTGGAGGCAGGGCTTTCTTCTATAGAGCTCCATTTTTGTTGAAGACTCGGTTAAAGACCAATGAGTCTGGGGTGGGTTTATATCCTGCCTGTTTGGCCCTGTCCGGGGGTATTGTCGGATGGGGCCACAGTGTCTCCCAACCCCTCCTGTCTCAGCCTTCAGTATTTATGCTGCAATAGTTTGTGTGTCCGGGGGCAAGGATCAGTCTGTTATATCTGGAGTATTTCTCCTGTATTATCCGGTGTCCTGTGTGAATTTAAGTATGCTACCTCCACCTACCTACCTACCTACCTACTGGAATCTGTAGATTCAGTTAGACTTTATTACAAAGTAACAGAGCCGAGCAATTCCATGAAACAGCTACATTCTCATATCACAGAGTCCTGCCTTTATAGTATTCTGTCTTTGCATAACGTATAGAATCCCCTCCCTCTATATGAAAATAGCGTGAACCTTGACCTTTCTCCACCATTATCTTTCCGTCTCAGTTCTTCATTGTTAACGTCCACATCTGACAGCTGTATAGGTTATAATGGTAGCGGGGCCCTGGTCCTATATATTCCATTCCTTATATAGCCATTTTGTCTCAGCTCTTCAAAGTGGACAGTCTAGATAATAATGGAATGTTATAAGGCAGGGTAGCCTAGTGGTTAGAGCGTTGGACTAGTAACCGGAAGGTTGCAAGTTCAAATCCCCGAGCTGACAAGGTACAAATCTGTCGTTCTGCCCCTGAACAGGCAGTTAACCCACTGTTCCTAGGCCGTCATTGAAAATAAGAATTTGTTCTTAACTGACTTGCCTAGTTAAATAAAGGTAAAACAAATAAAAAATAATAGTCATGAGTTTAGCTCCCACATAACCCCCCCTTTGGGACTAACCTAGTCCCATACCAAAACACAGACAAATGAATCAAAGGAAAAGGAGCTTCAATCATCACGCACTGGGGGGCAAACGTCCCCCTAACCGTCGTAAAGATTGGGACTCCACAAACTCAAAGAAAAGACCAAACATCTCCATTCGTGTACAATGGAAAGGAGTAAAAGATCCAATCTGTACAAAGTCAAATCAAACTTAAAGTACAATGTGGAAACATGAGCATGTCAGCCTTGCCTGAGGGTATCTCAGTTATGTATAAATAAACAAAACAGTGTGAATAATAAAGTAAATAATAAAAAATAAAAAATGTATAATGTCATTCTAAATAAGACACTTAAACAAGATCCTCCCTTGCAGACACCTCTGTAGCAACAGTGAAATCACAACTGAAACGCCTGTTTTAAGGACGAAGGACATGGTCTGTGGTCACGTGTAACCGGATTTTCCCAATGTTTACCTAGACAGTTTAACTAGACACAATTCAGAATTTGTAACTTCATTCAACCATGATCAAAGGTAGAACGTAAATAGAAAATACCCTCCAGAGTAAGTGATTACACGGTTATACATATAGCGGCAGTCCAGTTTTCAATCAAGCACATTAGAGTCAGGTGCTTTACTGAAAACAGGAGAACCTTAAATCACTATAATCATGGAAAGCATAACCTCCTCCTGGAGTAACCCCATAGAGACAATTCGGGTTACCAAAAGGACAAAAGTGGTCATCCGAGAAGCATTACAAGCTACACCATGTCTATTTGTATACTGTCCAGGAACCAGGTTAACAACCACTGGAGGGTGGTATTGACCTATCGCCATCTGTTTAACTGTAGTTTGGACCAACACTGCACCCCATTTACCTACAGCTAAGTCCAACCAGTCCCAAGCATGGGTATCAAATCCTGTAATGTCCTTAACTTCTTCTCGTAACCCTTTTCAGTTTGGTCATAGCTATTGTGAAAGATCCATCTGGTGCAGTGTTATTGGGAAGGAAGGCACAACATTCATCTCCGAACATTACGCAGACTCCCATCCTTCTCAGCTGAGAGCCATTTTAAAGTGGGTCTATTCTGCCATGTCATTTTACTGCTTGCCTGTACCTGTTTTTCTAAGGCTGTTTTAATGCAGAGTCAGTATAGTTAATGAATCTCTGTTGATTATCGTAAATATAATTTATCCAGTCTAAGTTTTTATTAGGTGTTATCCACAGAAATATTGATTCAAACCCTGATTTAACCTCATCTCTTGCTTTGTATTCATAAGGAACTCCTATCAGCTGTCCAATTGCATCTTGGTATACTTTTGGATCTAATTCATAGGCCCCCCTTACAGACTCATCCTGCTGTGATTTAATGATAGACACCTGGTGTAATCGCTCTAACTAAAGCACAGAGACCTGTCCAGTCTTCTGGTAGAACATTCAAGAGTTTGTTCTGCCCATACATCCAGAAACTATCCGCTATACCTCTAACCTGATTCTTTAACATCGTAAGAGATGGTGTTACTTGAGTTATATTACCACATTTACCTTTGTGATTCATAATCATTCCAATAGTTTAACAATCAACTGTATTGTTTCCCACTATCTCCATAGCAGTAGAAACATTCAGGTTTACTTTTTACAATAGTAAACCTGTCATTATGACCATTTAACTCAGTTCTTATGTCACACGTTGCACATTCATGTTCTTCCAACATAGTTTTGTTTAATTCACTTCCGCCTTTAGTGCTACCTAATGCCAACCTGCATTCTATGTTTACACAAAGGAATTTAGAATTTTCTCTGAGTACAGTGAACCTTTTTCCAATGAGAACATTCTTCAAATGATGCAGGTTCAGGTACAATTAACAGATCTGCCAAAAGGGATTTGCTACACAATATACAATGGTCCATCCCATGTTTGGTGGCTGTATGTTGACCCCACTTATAACAGCCATTTGTTATTGCTATTCTACATTTTGGGTCAATGTTTGATTCTGGGGTAGTTTCTTCATTATGGCTACCCCAGTTGGTAAAGATGTCCAGATTTTCTTCATCAACCTACTTTCTTGTGGTTTTGCCATTGTCTTAGTTGGTGTACTAGTCTCTAGTGGGAGGTGATTTTTCCATTTCTTCTAGGTTTGTCGATGGTGCTGTTAAGGCCATTCTACCGTTCTTCATCTGTCCTGGTTTTCACTTTCTGTTAGAAAGACCATGTGAGACCATAGTCTCGAGAAATAACACCCCTCTACTGCCACAACCTTCATTTATGAGCCCCCTCAGATCCCCAATGTAGTCACAGTCCATCTAACTCATAACACATCCGTCACTACTCCTAATTTACTACCACAATTAGATACAGTTGAAGTCGGAAATTTACATACACCCTAGACAAATACATTTAAACTCAGTTTTTCACAATTCCTGACATTTAATCCTAGTAAAAATTCCCTGTTTTAGGTCAGTTAGAATCGCCACCTTATTTAAAGAATGTGAAATGTCAGAATAATAGTAGAGAGAAGGATTTATTTCAGCTTCTATTTCTTTCATCGCATTCCCAGTGGGTCAGAAGTTTACATACACTCAATTAGTATTTGATAGCATTGCCTTTCAAATTGTTTAACTTGGGTCAAATGTTTCGAGTAGCCTTCCACAAGCTTCCCACAATAAGTTGTGTGAATTTTGGCCCATTCCTTCTGACAGAGCTGGTGTAACTGAGTCAGGTTTGTTGGCCTCCTTGCTCGCACACTCTTTTTCAGTTATGCCCACAAATGGTTTATAGGTTTGAGGTCAGGGCTTTGTGATGGCCACTCCAATACCTTGACTTTATTGTCCTTAAGCCATTTTGCCACAACTTTGTAAGTATGCTTGGGGTCATTGTCCATTTGGAAGACCCATTTGCGACCAAGCTTTAACTTCCTGACTGATGTCTTGAGATGTTGCTTGGATATATCCTCAGAATTTTCCTGCCTCATGATGCCAACTATTTTGTGAAGTACACCAGTCCTTCCTGCAGCAAAGCACCCCCACAACATGATGCTTCACGGTTGGGATGGTGTTCTTGGGCTTGTAAGCCTCCCCCTTTTTCCTCCAAACATAACGATGGTCATTATGGCCAAACAGTTCTATTTTTGTTTCATCAGACCAGAGGACATTTCTCCAAAAAGTACAATCTTTGTCCCCATGTGTAGTTGCAAACCGTAGTCTGGCTTTTTTTATGGCGGTTTTGGAGCAGTGGCTTCTTCCTTGCTAAGTGGCCTTTCAGGTTATGTCGATACAGGACTTGTTTTATTTTGGATATAGATAATTTTGTTCCTGTTTCTTCCAGCATCTTCACAAGGTCCTTTGCTGTTGTTCTGGGATTGATTTGCACTTTTCGCACCAAAATACATTCATCACTAGGAGCCAGAACGGATCTCCTTCCTGAGCGGTATGACGGCTGCGTGGTCCCATGGTGTTTATACTTGCATGCTATTATTTGTACAGATGAACATGGTACCTTCAAGGATGAACCAGACTTGTGGAGGTCTACAAAAAAATGTTGAGGTCTTGGCTGATTTCTTTTGATTTTCCCATGATGTCAAGCAAGGAGGCACTGAGTTTGAAGGTAGGCCTTGAAATACATCCACAGGTACACCTCCAATTGACTTAAATGATGTCAATTAGTCTATCAGAAGCTTCTAAAGCCATGACATAATTTTCTGGAATTTTCCAAGCTGTTTAAAGGCACAGTCAACTTAGTGTATGTTAACTTCTGACCCACTGGAATTGTGATACAGTGAATTATAAGTGAAATAATCTGTCTGTAAACAATTGTTGGAAAAAGTACTTTGTTGTGAACATAGTAGATGTCCTAAATGACTTGCCAAAACTATAGTTTGTTAACAATAAATGTATGGAGTGGTTGAAAAACTAGTTTTAATGACTCCAACCTAAGTGTATGTAAACTAGTTTTAATAACTCCAACCTAAGTGTATGTAAACTAGTTTTAATGACTCCAACCTAAGTGTATGTCAACTAGTTTTAATGACTCCAACCTAAGTGTATGTAAACTAGTTTTAATGACTCCAACCTAAGTGTATGTAAACTAGTTTTAATGACTCCAACCTAAGTGTATGTAAACTAGTTTTAATAACTCCAACCTAAGTGTATGTAAACTAGTTTTAATGACTCCAACCTAAGTGTATGTAAACTAGTTTTAATGACTCCAACCTAAGTGTATGTAAACTAGATTTAATGACTCCAACCTAAGTGTATGTAAACTAGTTTTAATAACTCCAACCTAAGTGTATGTAAACTAGTTTTAATGACTCCAACCTAAGTGTATGTAAACTAGTTTTAATAACTACAACCTAAGTGTATGTAAACTAGTTTTAATGACTCCAACCTAAGTGTATGTAAACTAGATTTAATGACTCCAACCTAAGTGTATGTAAACTAGTTTTAATGACTCCAACCTAAGTGTATGTAAACTAGATTTAATAACTACAACCTAAGTGTATGTAAACTTCAGACTTCAACTGTACTAAAACATTCTCTAATCAATTTAATCAATTTAGTCTCTCCTCAGAGATTGGAAGTTGGTCGGATCATGAGACATCCCGAAAATTAGTCTTCACGCAAAATACCCCCGTCTGAACTGTTTGGCCTATTATGACCTCACTGTGGAAAGGGGAGACTCACGAATAGGATGGCCTATTATGACCTCACTGTGAAAAGGGGAGACTCACGAATAGGATGGCCTATTATGACCTCACTGTGGAAAGGGGAGACTGACAAATAGGATGGCCTATTATGACCTCACTGTGGAAAGGGGAGACTCACGAATAGGATGGCCTATTATGACCTCACTGTGGAAAGGGGAGACTGATGAATAGGATGGCCTATTATGACCTCACTGTGGAAAGGGGGAGACTCACGAATAGGATGGCCTATTATGACCTCACTGTGGAAAGGGGAGACTCACGAATAGGATGGCCTATTATGACCTCACTGTGGAAAGGGGAGACTGACGAATAGGATGGCCTATTATGATCTCACTGTGGAAAGGGGAGACTGACGAAAAGGATGGCCTATTATGACCTCACTGTGGAAACTCACGAACAGGATGGCCTATTATGACCTCACTGTGGAAAGGGGGAGACTCACGAATAGGATGGCCTATTATGACCTCACTGTGGAAAGGGGGAGACTCACGAATAGGATGGCCTATTATGACCTCACTGTGAAAAGGGGGAGACTCACGAATAGGATGGTGTTCTCCGTTTTCTTTCTTTTCTCTAGGAATGCCACAAGTGTCACGAGACACGTCTGAAGGTAAACCAGACAAACTAATTGCCGTGTAAGAGGTCGTGCTGTGCCAACAAAAATAAGGGCTTAAATGAAACATGTAAATATATCCGGAGCTTTCTTGTATCTCCTAGATATAGAACAGATACTTCAAAACCTTTTTTCATATACACTCTATGTTTGCTATTTATAAATGTGTTATTCAATGTGTTTGTACGGCCTATAGCAGTAAAAGCCTCATTTAATATTTTATCAAATAATCCCCAAAGGTTTAGACTTTTCCGTTTACATTTCTCTCTCTTACGCTCTACGCTCTACGCACACATACACACATACACGCACACACACACACACACACACACACACACACACACACACACACACACACACACACACACACACACACACACACACATACACATACACATACACACATACACACACACACACACACACACACACACACACACACACACACACACACACACACACATACACATACACATACACGCACACACACACACACACACACACACACACACACACACACACACACACACACACACACATACACACACACACACACACACACACACAGCTGTCCCACTCTGTATTCACCCCCTGCTTGGGTATTTATTTATGTATTAAGTCACCTTTGACCCTGAGATGTTAGAATGTGTTGTCCCTACAGATAGAGAGATAGAGAGGTAGAGAGAGAGTGAAGTAGAGCAAGACAGAGAGATAATTATGTTTATTTATTTTCCCTTTTGTACTTTAACTATTTGCACATTGTTACAACACTGTATACAGACATATAACATGACATTTGAAATGTCTTGATTATTTTTTAGTGTAATGTTTATCGTACATTTTTAATTGTTTATTTCACTTTTGTTTGTTATCTATTTTACTAGTTTTGGCAATGTTAACATGTTTCCCATGCCAATAAAGCCCTTTGAAAAGAATTGAATTGAAAGAGAGAGCAGGAGAGAGAGAGGGTAGGTGGTCTACAGGAGACACGAATACTAATGCAGGTGCGCGCGCGCGCGCGTGTGTGTGTGTGTGCATTACCTTAAAATATGGTAACAGAAAATGCATAATGTAGCTAAATACATTCCATAGGTGTATATGGTTCAGTGTGTGTCACTCCTGTCTACAGGAATCCCTCTCCTTCACACATACACGCACACACACACACACACACACACACACACACACACACACACACACACACACACACACACACACACACACACACACACACACACACACACACACACACACACACACACACACACACACACACACACACACACTCTCACTCTGAGTCAAAGTGTAATTCTGGATGGTTTATCTGCTTCTCTTCCTCTCATTTACAGAACATCCACAGTCAATCATTTACCTGCAACGGATAGAGAGATGGAGGCATAGAAGGATGGAGGGAATGGAGAAAGAGAGGAAGAGTAATTTATTTAAGAAAACATTTAAATGAAGAGAGAGGGAGGGGGAGAGGAGAGGTAGGTAGAGGGGGAGAGGGAGAGGAGAGGTAGGTAGAGGGGGAGAGGGAGAGGAGAGGTAGGTGGAGGGGGAGAGGGAGAGGAGAGGTAGGTGGAGGGGGAGGGGGAGAGGAGAGGTAGGTAGAGGGGGAGAGGGAGAGGAGAGGTAGGTGGAGGGGGAGAGGGAGAGGAGAGGTAGGTGGAGGGGGAGAGGAGAGGTAGGTAGAGGGGGAAAGGGAGAGGAGAGGTAGGTGGAGGGGGAGGGGGAGAGGAGAGGTAGGTAGAGGGGGAGGGGGAGAGGAGAGGTAGGTGGAGGGGGAGAGGGAGAGGAGAGGTAGGTGGAGGGGGAGAGGGAGAGGAGAGGTAGGTGGAGGGGGAGAGGGAGAGGAGAGGTAGGTGGAGGGGGAGAGGGAGAGGAGAGGTAGGTAGAGGGGGAGAGGGAGAGGAGAGGTAGGTGGAGGGGGAGAGGGAGAGGAGAGGTAGGTGGAGGGGGAGGGGGAGAGGAGAGGTAGGTAGAGGGGGAGAGGGAGAGGAGAGGTAGGTGGAGGGGGAGGGGGAGAGGAGAGGTAGGTAGAGGGGGAGAGGGAGAGGAGAGGTAGGTGGAGGGGGAGAGGAGAGGTAGGTAGAGGGGGAGAGGGAGAGGAGAGGTAGGTGGAGGGGGAGGGGGAGAGGAGAGGTAGGTAGAGGGGGAGGGGGAGAGGAGAGGTAGGTGGAGGGGGAGAGGGAGAAGAGAGGTAGGTGGAGGGGGAGAGGGAGAGGAGAGGTAGGTGGAGGGGGAGAGGGAGAGGAGAGGTAGGTGGAGGGGGAGAGGGAGAGGAGAGGTAGGTGGAGGGAGAGAGGGAGAGGGAGAGGGAGAGGGAGAGGGAGGGGGAGAGGGAGGTGGAGGGGAGAGGTGGGTGGAGGGGAAGAGGGAGGGGGAGAGGAGAGGTAGGTGGAGGGGAGAGGGAGAGGGAGGGGGAGAGGAGAGATAGGTGGAGGGGGAGAGGAGAGGGAGGGGGAAAGGAGAGGGAGGGGGAGAGGAGCGGTAGGGGAGAGGGAGAGGAGAAGTAGAGGGAGAGGGGGAGAGGGAGGGCAAACAGTAATTTCCTGCACCTTGCAGTGGTGACTCTCAGACTACAGATGAGTTGTTGGCTACTTTCCAAATGGCGCTTTTGTAGGGCACTACATTGAACCAGGACACATAGGGCACTACAATGTACCAGGACCTTTAGGGCACTACATTGGACCAGGGCCCATAGGGCACTACATTGGACCAGGACCTTTAGGGCACTACATTGAACCAGGGCCCATAGGGCACTACATTGGACCAGGACCTATAGGGCACTACATTGGACCAGGGCCCATAGGGCACTACATTGGACCAGGGCCCATAGGGCACTACATTGGACCAGGACCTTTAGGGCACTACATTGAACCAGGACCTTTAGGGCACTACATTGAACCAGGGCCCATAGGGCACTACATTGGACCAGGGCCCATAGGGCACTACATTGGACCAGGACCTTTAGGGCACTACATTGAACCAGGACCCATAGGGCACTACATTGGACCAGGACCTTTAGGGCACTACATTGAACCAGGACCTTTAGGGCACTACATTGAACCAGGGCCCATAGGGCACTACATTGGACCAGGGCCCATAGGGCACTACATTGAACCAGGGCCCATAGGGCACTACATTGGACCAGGGCCCATAGGGCACTACATTGAACCAGGGCCCATAGGGCACTACATTGGACCAGGACCTATAGGGCACTACATTGGACCAGGGCCCATAGGACACTACATTGGACCAGGACCTTTAGGGCACTACATTGGACCAGGACCCATAGGGCACTACATTGGACCAGGACCTTTAGGGCACTACATTGGACCAGGACCCATAGGGCACTACATTGGACCAGGACCTTTAGGGCACTACATTGGACCAAGACCCATAGGGCACTACATTGGACCAGGACCTTTAGGGCACTACATTGGACCAGGACCTTTAGGGCACTACATTGGACCAGGACCTTTAGGGCACTACATTGGACCAGGACCCATAGGGCACTACATTGGACCAGGACCTTTAGGGCACTACATTGGACCAGGACCTTTAGGGCACTACATTGGACCAGGAACTTTAGGGCACTACATTGGACCAGGACCTTTAGGGCACTACATTGGACCAGGACCTTTAGGGCACTACATTGGACCAGGACCTTTAGGGCACTACATTGGACCAGGACCTATAGGCAATATATAGAAAGTGAATTACTTACATAAACAGGCTACAATCACAAAGATAACACAAACATGCACTCACTTTTGTCAGCAATACTATTGGGGTGATATCTGCACACCCGCAGAGGTTGTCTATTGCAGATGCAAGGTGACCATAAAGCTGCTAACTAGTAAAGACTCCTATCACAGCTAGTTGACCATAAAGCTGATAACTAGCAAAGACTCCTATCACAGCTAGTTGACCATAAAGCTGCTAACTAGTAAAGACTCCTATCACAGCTAGTTGACCATAAAGCTGATAACTAGTAAAGACTCCTATCACAGCTAGTTGACCATAAAGCTGCTAACTAGTAAAGACTCCTATCACAGCTAGTTGACCATAAAGCTGATAACTAGTAAAGACTCCTATCACAGCTAGTTGACCATAAAGCTGATAACTAGTAAAGACTCCTATCACAGCTAGTTGACCATAAAGCTGATAACTAGTAAAGACTCCTATCACAGCTAGTTGACCATAAAGCTGATAACTAGTAAAGACTCCTATCACAGCTAGTTGACCATAAAGCTGATAACTAGTAAAGACTCCTATCACAGCTAGTTGACCATAAAGCTGATAACTAGTAAAGACTCCTATCACAGCTAGTTGACCATAAAGCTGATAACTAGTAAAGACTCCTATCACAGCTAGTGGACCATAAAGCTGATAACTAGTAAAGACTCCTATCACAGCTAGTTGACCATAAAGCTGATAACTAGTAAAGACTCCTATCACAGCTAGTTGACCATAAAGCTGATAACTAGTAAAGACTCCTATCACAGCTAGTTGACCATAAAGCTGATAACTAGTAAAGACTCCTATCACAGCTAGTTGACCATAAAGCTGCTAACTAGTAAAGACTCCTATCACAGCTAGTTGACCATAAAGCTGATAACTAGTAAAGACTCCTATCACAGCTAGTTGACCATAAAGCTGATAACTAGTAAAGACTCCTATCACAGCTAGTTGACAATAAAGCTGATAACTAGTAAATACTCCTATCACAGCTAGTTGACCATAAAGCTGATAACTAGTAAAGACTCCTATCACAGCTAGTTGACCATAAAGCTGATAACTAGTAAAGACTCCTATCACAGCTAGTTGACCATAAAGCTGCTAACTAGTAAAGACTCCTATCACAGCTAGTTGACCATAAAGCTGATAACTAGTAAAGACTCCTATCACAGCTAGTTGACCATAAAGCTGATAACTAGTAAAGACTCCTATCACAGCTAGTTGACCATAAAGCTGATAACTAGTAAAGACTCCTATCACAGCTAGTTGACCATAAAGCTGCTAACTAGTAAAGACTCCTATCACAGCTAGTTGACCATAAAGCTGCTAACTAGTAAAGACTCCTATCACAGCTAGTTGACCATAAAGCTGATAACTAGTAAAGACTCCTATCACAGCTAGTTGACCATAAAGCTGATAACTAGTAAAGACTCCTATCACAGCTAGTTGACAATAAAGCTGATAACTAGTAAAGACTCCTATCACAGCTAGTTGACCATAAAGCTGATAACTAGTAAAGACTCCTATCACAGCTAGTTGACCATAAAGCTGATAACTAGTAAAGACTCCTATCACAGCTAGTTGACCATAAAGCTGCTAACTAGTAAAGACTCCTATCACAGCTAGTTGACCATAAAGCTGCTAACTAGTAAAGACTCCTATCACAGCTAGTTGACCATAAAGCTGCTAACTAGTAAAGACTCCTATCACAGCTAGTTGACCATAAAGCTGCTAACTAGTAAAGACTCCTATCACAGCTAGTTGACCATAAAGCTGATAACTAGTAAAGACTCCTATCACAGCTAGTTGACCATAAAGCTGATAACTAGTAAAGACTCCTATCACAGCTAGTTGACCATAAAGCTGATAACTAGTAAAGACTCCTATCACAGCTAGTTGACCATAAAGCTGATAACTAGTAAAGACTCCTATCACAGCTAGTTGACCATAAAGCTGATAACTAGTAAAGACTCCTATCACAGCTAGTTGACCATAAAGCTGATAACTAGTAAAGACTCCTATCACAGCTAGTTGACCATAAAGCTGATAACTAGTAAAGACTCCTATCACAGCTAGTTGACCATAAAGCTGATAACTAGTAAAGACTCCTATCACAGCTAGTTGACCATAAAGCTGATAACTAGTAAAGATTCCTATCACAGCTAGTTGACCATAAAGCTGATAACTAGTAGAGACTCCTATCACAGCTAGTTGACCATAAAGCTGATAACTAGTAAAACCTCCTATCACAGCTAGTTGACCATAAAGCTGATAACTAGTAAAGACTCCTATCACAGCTAGTTGACCATAAAGCTGATAACTAGTAAAGACTCCTATCACAGCTAGTTGACCATAAAGCTGATAACTAGTAAAACCTCCTATCACAGCTAGTTGACCATAAAGCTGATAACTAGTAAAACCTCCTATCACAGCTAGTTGACCATAAAGCTGCTAACTAGTAAAGACTCCTATCACAGCTCGTTGACCATAAAGCTGATAACTAGTCAAAACACACCACACAAAGATAACAAACACCTCTATCTCACATTCACACTGCAAACACAATACTGAAGACTGAACGAGTTACTGAACAAAGAGAGGTGAAAAAGAGAGAGAAATAAATATTGAAATAGAGAGAGATATGATCCATATTAAAGTTCTTTGCGTAATGTTGTGGACTTTGGTGTTCGGTGTGTGTGTGTGTGTGTGTGTGTGTGTGTGTGTGTGTGTGTGTGTGTGCGCGTCCAGTCAGTAATGCTTTATCTGGCTGTCCAGTTTATAAGTCATCTCGTTAACCCTCGCCTTAGAGGAAGAGGAGAATAGAGAGAGAGAGAAAGAGAGCGGAAGCCTCCGGAAGCTTGGACACACAGGGGGTTGCCGGCTGCTGTCACCATCTGCTGTTAACGCTGCGTCAGGATGTGGGTCGAGGACAAGGCCAAACCGGAGTCGAACCGGAGGACAGTCGGCATGCGCCAGCATTTTGTTAACGGTCTTGTTTACTGCACAGGAGACATGATGCACTTCAGCCAGTACATGGAGGGTACAGTTATGTCTTTCTTCTTCTCTCTTTATAGTCAAATGGTGTTACTTACCTTTTATGCCATGAACATAATGGATAAAATACAATACAACTGAAATACTGAAATAGGCAAAAATACTTGACATCGTTCATTCAAATCAAAACTGGCAAAAGGTCAATGAAAAGGTCGTTTCTGACAGTCCGAGACAGATCAATGTCCCCATGACAACACCTGTTGAAAGGAATCAAATTGAAATAAAAGGAGAATCTTAGTTATTGATTGTAGAAAACAATTTAAAATGTGGCTTATAGCTGACGAAAAAAATAGTTAACCAAATTGTCACATGACTTCCAATAGAATCTATGACTTGAAGTAAAACGAATGTGTCGCAACTTCATCCACCTATCCTCCCCCTCCTCCTATCCTCCCCCTCTCCTCCCCTTCCTCCTATTCTCTCCCTCTCTCCTCCCCTTCCTCCTCTCCCTCTCCTCCTCTCCTCCCCTTCCTCCTCTCCTCTCCATCTCCTCCCCTCCTCCTCTCCCTCTCCTCCTCTCCTCCCCTTCCTCCTATTCTCTCCCTCTCTCCTCCCCTTCCTCCTCTCCCTCTCCTCCTCTCCTCCCCTTCCTCCTCTCCTCTCCATCTCCTCCCCTCCTCCTCTCCCTCTCCTCCTCTCCTCCCCTTCCTCCTATTCTCTCCCTCTCTCCTCCCCTTCCTCCTCTCCCTCTCCTCCTCTCCTCCCCTTCCTCCTCTCCTCCCTCTCATCCCCTTCCTCCTCTCCCTCGCCTCCTCTCCTCCCCTTCCTCCTCTCCTCTCCCTCACCTCCACTCCTCCTCTCCTCCTCTCTCCCCCACTCCTCCTTCCCTTCCTCACTCCTCTTCCCCCCCAACTTCTCCTCCTCACCCCTCTCCCTCTCTCTCCCCCACTTCTCCTCCTCACCCCTCTCTCTCCTCCTCATTCCTCTCCCTCTCATCCTCCCTCTCCCCCACTTCTCCTCCTCACCCCTCCCTCTCCTCCTCCCTCTCCCTCTCCTCCTCCCTCTCTCCCACTTCCCCTCCTCATTCCTTCTCCCTCTCCCCCACTTCTCCTCCTCACCCCTCTCCCTCTCCTCCCTCTCACTTCCCCTCCTCATTCCTCCTCCCTCTCCCCCACTTCTCCTCCTGACACCTCTCCCTTTCCTTCTCCCTCTCTCCCACTTCCCCTCCTCATTCCTCCTCCCTCTCCCCCACTTCTCCTCCTCACCCCTCTCCCTCTCCCCCACTTTTCCTCCTCACACGTCTCCCTCTCCCCCACTTCTCCTCCTCACTCCTCTCCCTCCCCTCCTCCCTCTCTCCAGACAAGGCCTTCATTTTCCAGCTGTTTGAGTGGAGCATGCGGGGTGTAGCCAGGGTCATCCTGGCCAACAACCCCCTGAGTGGTGTTCTGATCCTGGGAGCACTGGTCTGGGCCTCCCCCTGGCAGGCTCTACTGGGGACCCTGGGTCTACTGACCTCTACACTCACTGCTGTTATCATAGGACAGGACAGGTGCAAACACACACACATATACACACACATATACACACACATATACACACACACATATACACACACACACACACACACACACACACAGAAATGCCACACACACAGAAACGCCACACACACATGCTGCTTTTCCTACGAGCTCTCAGTCTCACATCAGAATTACATGCTGACATGCCTCCCAGGTGGCACAGTGGTCAAGGGCGCTGTACTGCAGCGCCAGCTGTGCCACCAGAGACTCTGGGTTTGCGCCCAGGCTCTGTCGTAACCGTACGCGACCGGGAGGTCCGTGGGGCGACGCACAATTGGCCTAGCGTCGTAGGGATATCCTTGTCTCATCGCGCACCAGCGACTCCTGTGGCGGGCCGGGCGCAGTGCGCGCTAACCAAGGTTGCCAAGTGCACAGTATTTCCTCCGACACATTGGTGCTGGCTTCCGGGTTGGATGCACGCTGTGTTAAGAAGCAGTGCGGCTTGGTTGGGTTGTGTATCGGAGGACGCATGACTTTCAACCTCCGTCTCTCCCGAGCCCGTACGGGAGTTGTAGCGATGAGACAAGATAGTAGCTACTAAACAATTGGATACCATGAAATTGGGGAGAAAATGGGGTAAAAAATTGCTGACCAAACCGCTCGAGCACATGTGGATTTTGTCCACCCACACCAGACTCTATCAGAACACGCAGGTTGAAATATTAAAACAAATTCTGAACCTGTTACGCCTGCTCCCGCTCCCCCTCTCTGGCGCTCGAGGCATATCCTTGCCCATCATTATGCACACCTGTCACCATCGTTACGCGCATCAGCACTCATTGGACTCACCTGGACTGGGTCTGGGGCTTCCACGCCTTAGCTGAGGTGTCCTTGCCTCGGTTGGCTCGGCAGGCTCCCACCCCACATCATGCTTCAGCCAGCTCGTCAGGCTCCCACACCACAGCCGGCTCATCAGGCTTACCTCCCACATCATGCCTCAGCCAGCTCGTCAGGCTCCCACACCACAGCCGGCTCATCAGGCTTACCTCCCACATCATGCTTCAGCCGTTTTGTCAGGATCTCGTGCCTCAGACGTCTCGTCACTCAAACACCTCAGCGGGATCGTCAGGCTCCCACGCCTCAGCCAGCTCGTCACTCAAACACCTCAGCGGGATCGTCAGGCTCCCACGCCTCAGCCAGCTCGTCACTCAAACACCTCAGCGGGATCGTCAGGCTCCCACGCCTCAGCCAGCTCGTCACTCAAACACCTCAGCGGGATCGTCAGGCTCCCACGCCTCAGCCAGCTCGTCACTCAAACACCTCAGCGGGATCGTCAGGCTCCCATGCCTCAGCCAGCTCGTCACTCAAACACCTCAGCGGGATCGTCAGGCTCCCACGCCTCAGCCGGATCGTCAGGCTCCCACGCCTCAGCCGGCTCGTCACTCAAACACCTCAGCGGGATTGTCAGGCTCCCACGCCTCAGCCGGATCGTCAGGCTCCCACGCCTCAGCCGGATCGTCAGGCTCCCACGCCTCAGCCGGCTCGTCACTCAAACACCTCAGCGGGATCGTCAGGCTCCCACGCCTCAGCCGACTTGTCACTCAAACACCTCAGCGGGATCGTCAGGCTCCCACGCCTCAGCGGGATCGTCCCATGCCTCAGCCGGCTCGTCACTCAAACACCTCAGCGGGATCGTCAGGCTCCCACGCCTCAGCCCGCTCGTCGGACTTCCACGCCTCAGCCAGCTTGTCCGACTCCCATGTCTCGGCCGGCCCGTCAGGCCTATTTAATAACATGCATGTGTACATTTATTTTGCAACGCGAGTGCACACGACGGGAGCGGTGTATTCAGAATGTTAGACGTTAATCCATATTTCTCAAGCGTAACATTTCAAAGTTGTTCCAACTGTCAAATTTCAAATTTAAGGTTAAGTTCAGGTATTAACTCCAAATGATTAAGGTTAGGCGTTAACTCTGAATGGTTAAGGTAAGGCTTGGGATAGACTTAAAACAAAAACAACTTTCTATTGCTGGATTTGAACTTGTAACCTTTGGAATCAGAGGCAGATACTTACACCCATCCGCCACAACACCCTAGCAAAACCAAAACCTACTTGAAGGTAACAGCACTCACTGTTGCCCCCTAGTGGCCGATTTCCAAAACCAGAACCTACTAGAAGGTAACAGCGCTCACTGTTGCCCCTAGTGGCCTGTTTCCAAAACCAGAACCTACTAGAAGGTAACAGCGCTCACTGTTGCCCCCTAGTGGCTGGTTTCCAAAACCAGAACCTACTTGAAGGTAACAGCGCTCACTGTTGCCCCTAGTGGCCGGTTTCCAAAACCAGAACCTACTAGAAGGTAACAGCGCTCACTGTTGCCCCTAGTGGCCGGTTTCCACATCATCTCCCGACGTCCTCAGACGGACGTCGAACACTGACTTGTATCACGGCTGACCTGGCTGAATTTTCAACCTTAACATCAGTATATGCATTGGTCTATACACTCTTATCTTATACTAGGGAAGTTGTGTTTCCATGGCTAGGGTTGACTTTGAGGACTTGTGAAGAGCAGAATCAGCAACCTCTGCATCATCAAAACAGTTGCTTTGTGAGAAACTGTGAAAGTTTACAGGAGCCATTGTTATGTAAATAAGTCTGAGCCTTTTAGGTAAAACACTGGGGTAAATCCTGTATGGAAATGAGCCAAAAAAGTGGAATTCCACGCACGCGCACGCGCACGCGCACACACACACACACACACACACACACACACACACAGACACACACACAGAGACACAAACACACACACGAGAAATAACACAGGCATATCCTTGTCAAATATCTGCCTGTATATTTATTTATTATATTTTAATGTATCCTTAATTTAACTAGACATTTAATTGTTACTTACAACCTCATGTTAATCACATTAGCCTACGTTAGCTCAACATTCCCTCAGGGGACCCACCGATCCTGTAGAGGTTTTAACTAGACAAGTCAGTTACGAACAAATTCTTGTTTACAATGCGTGAGTAAGGTGTTTTGCCTTTTCTTCTCTCTCTCTGTGTGTGTGTGTGTGTGTGTGTGTGTGTGTATATTTATAGTGAGGAGGTATCCGGAGGTCTCCATGGGTTCAATGGTATGCTGGTGTCTCTGTTGATGGGGGTGTGCAGCTCTGCAGGAGACTGGTACTGGTGGCTGCTACTGCCTGTCTTTCTGGGGGGAGCTACCAGGTGAGACACACACACACACACACACACACACACACACACACACACACACACACACACACACACACACACACACACACAAAACAATGTCTTTGTTTTCATTCTCATGTATAAACATATTCAAATATGTCCTTGCAGCACACTATCACAGATTATTGTGCGTCTGTATTTTGTGTATATTTCACAATATTTTGTGATAGTATGTGCCCCCCCCAGTACGTTCCCCCCAGTACGTTCCCCCCAGTACGTTCCTCTACAGTATGTTGACAGTACGCCCCCCCCAGTACGTTCCTCTACAGTATGTTGATAGTACCCCCCCCCCCAGTACGTTCCTCTACAGTATGTTGATAGTACGCCCCCCCCCAGTACGTTCCTCTACAGTATGTTGATAGTACGCCCCCCCCAGTACGTTCCTCTACAGTATGTTGATAGTACGCCCCCCCCCCCCAGTACGTTCCTCTACAGTATGTTGATAGTACGCCCCCCCCCTCCCCCCCCCAGTACGTTCATCTACAGTATGTTGACAGTACGCCCCCCCCAGTACGTTCCTCTACAGTACGTTGATAGTACCCCCCCCCCCCAGTACGTTCCTCTACAGTATGTTGATAGTACGCCCCCCCCAGTACGTTCCTCCCCCAGTACGTTCCTCTACAGTATGTTGATAGTACGCCCCCCCCCCAGTACGTTCCTCTACAGTATGTTGACAGTACGCCCCCCCCAGTACGTTCCTCTACAGTACGTTGATAGTACCCCCCCCCCCCAGTACGTTCCTCTACAGTATGTTGATAGTAACCCCCCCGCAGTACGTTCCTCTACAGTGGCCTGATAGTACGTTCCTCTACAGTATGTTGATAGTAACCCCCTCGCAGTACGTTCCTCTACAGTGGCCTGATAGTACGTTCCTCTACAGTATGTTGATAGTAACCCCCCGCAGTACGTTCCTCTACAGTGGCCTGATAGTACGTTCCTCTACAGTATGTTGATAGTAACCCCCCGCAGTACGTTCCTCTACAGTGGCCTGATAGTACGTTCCTCTACAGTATGTTGATAGTAACCCCCCCGCAGTACGTTGCTCTACAGTGGCCTGATAGTACGTTCCTCTACAGTATGTTGATAGTAACCCCCCCCAGTACGTTCCTCTACAGTGGCCTGATAGTACGTTCCTCTACAGTATGTTGATAGTAACCCCCCCGCAGTACGTTCCTCTACAGTGGCCTGATAGTATGTTTCTCCCTGCAGTAAGTGCCTCTACAGTATGCTGATAGTACATTTCTTCCCGCAGTACGTTCCTCTACAGTGGCCTGGCTCCCCTGCTAGATAAGTGGGACCTACCTGTGGCTGTGTTCCCCTTCAACATGGTGATCCTGCTCTACCTGGCCTGTACTGGCTCCTCTAACCCCTACTACCCTCACCACCCTGCCACACCACTAGGGGAGCTAGAGAGCAATGCTTCCCAGCTCAGCCTCACTCAGGTAGGAGAGAGAGGAAGAGGGGAAGGAAGAGGGGTGGGCAACACGTGGTGCTGAGAGATTAACCAAAATGAGCAATATTTCACGGCTAAGGGCTGTTCTTATGCACGATGCCTAAGAACTTCGACTTCTTTCTTTCTTTCTTTCCTCATCTCCTCTCCTTCTTTCTTTCCGTTGTCTACTCTCCTTTCTGTCCTCGTCTCATCTCCTTCTTTATTTCCTCGTCTCCTCTCTTTCTTTCTTTCCTCATCTCATCTCCTTCATCTGCGTTGATCTGTAAAGACAGGCTAGGTGAAAGCATTATGGAAGAAGGACTCCGCTCTCTCTCTCTCGCTCTCTCTCTCTCTCTCTCTCTCTCGCTCTCTCTCTCTCTCCCGCTCTCAATTCAATTCAATTTCAATTCAATTCAAGGGGCTTTATTGGCATGGGAAACATATGTTTACATTGACAAAGCAAGTGAAGTATATAATAAACATAAGTGAAATAAACAATAAACATTACACTCACGGAAGTTCCAAAATAATATCTTTATTTCAAATGTCATATGTCTATATACAGTGTTGTAACGATGTGCAAATAGTGCAAATGGTTCAAAATAAATAAACATAAAATGGGTTACACAGCCTGCCTGTCAGCCTCTCTCTCTCGCCCCTCTTTCTTTCTCTTGCCCCCTCTTTCTTTCTCTCGCCCCCTCTTTTCTTCTCTTGCCAACTTCCCCTCCTTTGATCTCATCTCTCTTTTTTTCAAATTCCAGTCCTCTCTCTTCCTCTCTGTCACCGACTAGGCTACATCTCCTCAGCTCTCTCTCTCTCTCTCTCTCTCTCTCTCTCTCTCTCTCTCTCTCTCTCTCTCTCTCTCTCTCTCTCTCTCTCTCTCTCTCTCTTTCTCTCTCTCTCTCTCTCTCTCTCTCTCTCTCTCTCTCTCTCTCTCTGTGCTTATTCTTATTATAGACACACACACACACTCTCACACATGGGAGAGAGAGAGAGAGAACCACAGGCACCTGGGAACCTACGCTGCTCTGTCATTGATTTACATTGGGACAGAGAGAGAGAGAGAGAGAGAGACG
Source organism: Oncorhynchus mykiss (assembly GCF_057628025.1). Classification (NCBI taxonomy): domain Eukaryota; kingdom Metazoa; phylum Chordata; class Actinopteri; order Salmoniformes; family Salmonidae; genus Oncorhynchus; species Oncorhynchus mykiss. The sequence goes on from NC_143030.1 coordinate 11,625,825, forward strand.
GAGAGAGAGAGAGAGAGAGAGAAACAGAGACAAATACAGACAGAGAAAAACAGAGACAAAGACAGACAGAAAGAGAGAGAGAGGGATGAGAGATGAGAGACGAGAGAGAGAGGGATGAGAGATAAGAGAGTGTGAGAGAGGGGTGAGAGATGAGAGACGAGAGAGAGAGGGATGAGAGATGAGAGACGAGAGAGAGAGAGATGAGAGATGAGAGATGAGAGAGAGGGGTGAGAGATGAGAGAGAGATGAGAGAGAGGTAGAGAGAGACAGAGAGAGAACTGTGCCAGCCTGCAGCAGTGATATCATTATGATCTTGTAAGTAAAGATACATCCCAGCAACAGGCAGGTGCATTTATCCCGTCGCCATGGAAACCACTCACATCTCACTATTAGGGTGTTTGTATGGGTGGTGGTGATGGGTGTGGAAATTCACTGGCATGTCCTTGGCACCAGCACTAGAACACAGAGACTGCATTCCAAATGGAACCGTATTCCCTATATAGTGCACTACTTACAGTATGGATCCTGGTCAAAAGCAGTGCACATCATAGGGAATAGGGTGCCCTTTTGGGATACGGACACATTATATGTGTGTGCATCTGTTTTTAAGAGTGTGTGTGTGTGTGTGTTTGTGCGTGTGCGCGTGTGTGCGTTCGCGTGTGTAATTCCCCGTAGCTCCTGCAGGGGGTGCCGTTGGGTGTGGGTCAAATCTATGCCTGTGAGGACCTGGGCCCCTCTGTGTTGATCCTGGGAGCGACGCTGCTCTACTCACCTCTACTGGGCTCACACGCCCTACTGGGCTCTGGGGCCGGCACACTCGCAGGTGAGTAGGATAACTTAGCTGTGCTGTCTGTCTCCATGCTGTTCATTCAGAGACAGGAGGTTTGATAAAGATAAAAGAAACAGTTAAAACCAACTGTCATGCTGGCACACTGTGGAGTAGACTATCTCTATCTCTCTCTTTCTCTTTCTCTCTCTTATGATTAATAAGCTCCTCAGAAGGAGGGCGAGGTAGAGAGAAAGAGAGAGAGGCAACTGGACCTTTTTTGGAACACCATTATTTTTGTCTTACTGAGATTTACTGTCAAGGCCCAGGGCCCAGGTCTGTGCAGAAGATCTAGGTGCTGCTGTAGGCCCTTCTTGGTTAGGGACGGAAGCACCAGATCGCCAATTTTAACCGTACACTTGTTGTTTGTGTACATGGATTTTATAAAGTTGTATGTTTTTCCCCCAACACCACTTTCCATCCATTTGTATAGCAGACCCTCATGCCAAATTGAGTCAAAAGCTTTTTGTTATTTTTTTGTCAGTTAGGGTGTGCAGGGTGAGCAGGGTGAGCAGGGTGAGCAGGGTGAGCAGGTGAGCAGGGTGAGCAGGTGTGCAGGGTGAGCAGGGTGAGCAGGGTGAGCAGGGTGAGCAGGGTGAGCAGGGTGTGCAGGGTGAGCAGGGTGAGCAGGGTGAGCAGGGTGAGCAGGGTGAGCAGGGTGAGCAGGGTGTGCAGGGTGAGCAGGGTGAGCAGGGTGAGCAGGGTGTGCAGGGTGAGCAGGGTGTGCAGGGTGAGCAGGGTGAGCAGGGTGAGCAGGGTGTGCAGGGTGAGCAGGGTGAGCAGGGTGAGCAGGGTGAGCAGGGTGAGCAGGGTGAGCAGGGTGTGCAGGGGTGAGCAGGGTGAGCAGGGTGAGCAGGGTGAGCAGGGTGAGCAGGGTGAGCAGGGTGAGCAGGGTGAGCAGGGTGAGCAGGGTGAGCAGGGTGTGCAGGGTGAGCAGGGTGTGCAGGGTGAGCAGGGTGAGCAGGGTGAGCAGGGTGTGCAGGGTGAGCAGGGTGAGCAGGGTGAGCAGGTGAGCAGGGTGTGCAGGGTGAGCAGGGTGAGCAGGGTGAGCAGGGTGAGCAGGGTGAGCAGGGTGAGCAGGGTGAGCAGGGTGAGCAGGGTGAGCAGGGTGAGCAGGGTGAGCAGGGTGAGCAGGGTGTGCAGGGTGAGCAGGGTGTGCAGGGTGAGCAGGGTGAGCAGGGTGAGCAGGGTGTGCAGGGTGAGCAGGGTGAGCAGGGTGAGCAGGGTGAGCAGGGTGTGCAGGGTGAGCAGGGTGAGCAGGGTGAGCAGGGTGAGCAGGGTGAGCAGGGTGAGCAGGGTGAGCAGGGTGAGCAGGGTGAGCAGGGTGAGCAGGGTGTGCAGGGTGAGCAGGGTGAGCAGGGTGAGCAGGGTGAATACGTGGTCTGTTGTACGTAATGTATTATTATTTATTTATTTCTGTTGGGGGGGGTAGTTCAGCTGGGGGGAGGGGGGTAGTTCAGCTGGGGGTGGAGTGGGTAATTCAGCTGGGGGGGTAGTTCAGCTGGGGGGGTAGTTCAGCTGGGGGGAGGGGGGGAGTTCAGCTGGGGGGGGGTAGTTCATCTGGGGGAGGTGGGGGTAGTTCAGCTGGGGGGAGGGGAGGTAGTTCAGCTGGTGGGAGGGGGGAGTTCAGCTGGGGGGAGGGGGGGTAGTTCAGCTGGGGGGAGGGGGGGGGCGGTTCAGCTGGGGGGAAGGGGGGGGCAGTTCAGCTGGGGGGGGGGTAGTTCAGCTGGGGGAGGGTAGTTCAGCTGGGGGAGGGGGTAATTCAGCTGGGGGGAGGGGGGGTAGTTCAGCTGGGGGGAGGGGGGAGTTCAGCTGGGGGGAGGGGGGTAGTTCAGCTGGGGGGGGTAGTTCAGCTGGGGGGAGGGGGGGGTAGTTCAGCTGGGGTGGAGGGGGTAATTCAGCTGGGGGGGTAGTTCAGCTGGGGGGAGGGGGGGAAGTTCAGCTGGGGGGGTAGTTCTGCTGGGGGTGGGGGGGGGTAGTTCAGCTGGGGGAGGGGTAATTCAGCTGGGGGGGGGGGGGGGGGTAGTTCAGCTGGGGGTGGAGAATGTCATAGAAAAGGGGAGAAGGAGGGGGAGGAAATAGGAATGTCCTAGCAAAGGGGAGGAGGGGAGGAAATAGGAATGTCATTGCAAAGTGGTGTGAATACGTATATCAATTTAGATATTTCTGTATTTCATTTTCAATTAATTAGCAAAAATAAATAAAAACATGTTGTCACTTTGTCATCGTGGGGTGAGAAAAAGTATACATTTAATCCATTCTTAATGCAACATAACAAAATGTGATATAAGTCAAGGGATGGGAATAGCTTCTGAAGGCACTGTAGCCCCCAAAACATTGATCCGGCGCATCTAGCAGAAACCGCTCAGTTCTGCCTCCAGACTTATGACATTAACATCAACCTGCGTCTGGTCACTGAATCAAGTCTCTTCATCTGCCACCTACAGTGGGCTTGCGAAAGTATTCACCCCCCTTGGCATTTTTCCTATTTTGTTGCCTTACAACATGGCATTTAAAATATATATATATATTTTTTTTGGGGGGGGGTTATATCATTTGATCTACACAACATGCCTACCTCTTTGAAGATGCAAAATATTTTTATTGTGAAACCAAACCAGAAATAAGACCAAAAAACAGAAAACTTGAGCGTGCATAACTATTCACCCCCCAAAGTCAATACTTTGTAGAGACACCTTTTGCAGCAATTACAGCTGCAAGTCTCTTGGGGCATGTCCCTATAATCTTGGCACATCCAGCCACTAGGATTTTTGCCCATTATTCAAGGCAAAACTGCCCCAGCTCCTTCAAGTTGGATGGGTTCTGCTGGAGTATAGCAATCTTTAAGTCATACCACAGATTCTCAATTGGATTGAGGTCTGGGCTTTGACTAGGCCATTCCAAGACATTTAGATGTTTCCCCTTAAACCACTCGAGTGTTTCTTTAGCAGTATGCTTAGGGTCATTGTCCTGCTGGATGGTGAACCTCCGTCCCAGTCTCACATCTCTGGAAGACTGAAACTGGTTTCCCTCCAGAATTTCCTGTATTAAGCTCCATCCATCATTCCTTCTATTCTGACAGGTCTCCCAGTCCCTGCCGATGAAAAACCTCCCCACTGCATAATGCTGCCACCACCATGATTTACTGTGGGGATGGTAATCTCTGGGTGATGAGAGGTGTTGGGTTTGCGCCAGACATAGCCTTCTCCTTTTGAGCCAAAAATCTCAATTTTAGTCTCATCTGACCAGAGTACCTTCTTCCATATGTTTGGGGAGTCTTCCACATGCCTTCTGAGGTCTGTGTGTGTGTGTGTGTGTGTGTATGTGTGTGTGTGTGTGTCGGGAAACGCCATTGCGTCATTGGATATCCGTAACCTACATCGATTACTCCTCACTTCAATCTCTGAGGTTTCCATGGTTACGACCCTGAATATACGTGTGTGCGTCTGTCTGCGTATCTGTGTGTGTGCTCATACTTATACATTTGTGTGTGCGTGTGTAGTCTATTTTATCTTTCAGTGATAACTCTATTCCATTTCACGCCCTCTCTCTCTACAACGCATTTTTTAAGTATTCAGACCCTTTCACTTGTTCCACATTTTGTTACGTTACAGCCTTATTCTAAAATGGTTTCAATAATGTTTTTTCCTCATCAATCTACACACAATATCCCATAATGACATCACAATACCCCATAACGACATCACAATACCCCATAACGACATCACAATATCCCATAATGACATCACAATACCCCATAATGACATCACAATACCCCATAACGACATCACAATACCCCATAACGACATCACAATACCCCATAACGACATCACAATACCCCATAACGACATCACAATATCCCATAATGACATCACAATACCCCATAATGACATCACAATACCCCATAACGACATCACAATACCCCATAACGACATCACAATACCCCATAACGACATCACAATACCCCATAACAACATCACAATACCCCATAATGACATCACAATACCCCATAACTACATCACAATACCCCATAACGACATCACAATACCCCATAACAACATCACAATTACCATAACAACATCACAATACCCCATAATGACATCACAATACCCATCAACATCACAAATACCCATAACAACATAATACCCCATAATGACATCACAAATACCCCATAAGGACATCACAATACCCCATAACGACATCACAATACCCCATAATGACATCACAATACCCCATAACGACATCACAATACCCCATAATGACATCACAATACCCCATAACAACATCACAATACCCCATAACGACATCACAATACCCCATAACGACATCACAATACCCCATATGACATCACAATACCCCCATAACGACATCACAATACCCCATAACAACATCACAATACCCATAATGACATCACAATACCCCATAAGGACATCACAATACCCCATAACGACATCACAATACCCCATAACGACATCACAATACCCCATAACGACATCACAATACCCCATAACGACATCACAATACCCATAACGACATCACAATACCCCATAACGACATCACAATACCCCATAACGACATCACAATACCCCATAACGACATAGCAATACCCCATAACAACATCACAATACCCCATAATGACATCACAATACCCCATAACAACATCACAATACCCCATAACGACATCACAATATCCCATAATGACATCACAATACCCCATAATGACATCACAATACCCCATAACAACATCACAATACCCCATAACAACATCACAATACCCCATAATGACATCACAATACCCCATAACGACATCACAATACCCCATAATGACATCACAATACCCCATAACGACATCACAATACCCCATAACAACATCACAATACCCCATAATGACATCACAATACCCCATAACGACATCACAATACCCCATAACAACATCACAATACCCCATAACAACATCACAATACCCCATAACAACATCACAATACCCCATAACGACATCACAATACCCATAACGACATCACAATACCCCATAATGACATCACAATACCCCATAAGGACATCACAATACCCCATAACGACATCACAATACCCCATAACGACATCACAATACCCCATAACAACATCACAATACCCCATAATGACCATCACAATACCCCATAACAACATCACAATACCCCATAACGACATCACAATACCCCATAACAACATCACAATACCCCATAATGACGTCACAATACCCCATAACGACATCACAATACCCCATAACAACATCACAATACCCCATAACAACATCACAATACCCCATAATGACAAGAGGTTTTAAGATTTTCTTAAAGATTATTATAAACAAATAACAAAAATACCTTATAAGTATTCACCCTTTTGCTCTGAGACTCCAAATTGAGCTCAGGTGAATTTGAGCTCAGGTGAATCCTGTTTATATTGATCATCCTTGAGATGTTTCTACAACTTGATTGGAGTCCACCTGTGGTAAATTAAATTGATTGGACATGATTTGGAAAGGCACACACCTGTCTATATGAGGTCTCAAAGTTGACAGTGCATGTCAGAGCAAAAACCAAGCCATGAGTTTGAATTAATTGTCTGTAGAGCTCAGAGATTGTGGAGGATTGTGGGAGGATTGTGGAGGATTGTGTCGAGGCAAAGATCTGGGGAAGGGTATCAAACCAATTCTTAAGCATTAAAGATCCCCAAGAACACAGTGGCCTCCATCAAATGGAAGAAGTGTGGGACCACCAAGACTCTTCCTAGAGCTGACCACCCGGCCAAACTGAGCAATCGGGGGGAGAAGGGCCTTGGTCAAGGAGGTGACCAACAACCCAATGGTCACTCTGACAGAACTCTAGAGATCCTCTGTGGAGATAAGATAACCTTCCAGAAGGACAACCATCTCTGCAGCACTCCACCAATCAGGCCTTTATGGTAGAGTGGCCAGATGGAAGCCACTCCTCAGTAAAAGGCACATGACATGACAGCCCGCTTGGAGTTTGCCAAAAGGCACCTAAAGACTCTCAGACCATGAAAAACAAGATTCTCTGGTCTGATGAAACCACAATTGAACTATTTGGCCTGAATGCCAAGCGTCACGTCTGGAGGAAACCTGGCATCATCCCTACAGTGAAGCATGGTGGTGGCAGCATCATGCTGTGGAGATGTTCTTCAGCGGCAGGGACTGGGAGACTCGTCAGGATCAAGGCAACGATGAACAGAGCAAATTACAAAGAGATCCTTGATGAAAACCTGCTCCAGAGCGCTCAGGACCTCAGACTGGGGCGAAGGTTCACCTTCCAACAGGACAACGACCCTAAGCACACAGCTAAGACAACACAGGAGTGGGTTCAGGACAAGAGTCTGTAATACCTACATGTTTGAAGCAGATCACCATAGTCTATGTGCCCAAGAAAGTGAAGGTTACCTGCCTAAATGGTAGCTATGAAGTGCTTTGAAAGGCTGGTCATGGCTCACATCAACACTGTCATCCCAGAAACCTTAGACCCACTCCAATTCACATACTGCCCCAACAGATCCACAGATGACGCAATCTCAATCGCACTCCACACTGCTCTTTTCCACCTAGACAAAAGGAACAGCTATGAGAGAATACGGTTTATTGAATACAGCTCAGCGTTCAACACCATAGTGCCCACAAAGCTCATCACTAAGCTAAGTACTCTGGGACTGAACACCTCCCTCTGTAACTGGATCCTGGACTTCCTGATGGGCCACCCCCAGGTGGTAAGGGTAGGTAACAACACATCTGCCAAACGGATCCTCAACACAGGGGCCCCTCAGGGGTACGTGCTCAGTCCCCTCCTCACCCACTCCAACACCATCATTAAGTTTGATGACGACACAACTGTGGTAGGCCTGATCAACGACAACAATGAAACAACCTATCGGGAGGAGGTCAGAGACCTGGCAATGTAGCACCAGGACAACAACCTCTCCCTCAACGTGAGCAAGACAAAGGAGATTATCGTGGACTATAGGAAAATGAGGGTCGAACAGGCCCCCAGTCTCATCGACGGGGCTGTAGCGGAGAGGGTAGAAAGTTTCAAGTTCCTTGGTTTCCACATTACCAACAAACTATCATGGTCCAAGCACACAAAGACAGTTGTGAAGAGGAGCACGACACTACCTTTTCCCCCTCAGGAGGCTGAAAAGATTTGGCATGGGTCCCCAGATCCTCAAAAAGTTATACAACTGCACCATCGAGAGCATCCTGACCGGTTGCAGCCTGGTATGGCAACTGCTCAGCATTCGACTGTAAGGCGCTACAGAGTGTAGTGCGTACAACCCAGTACATCACTAGGGCCAAGCTTCCTGCCATCCAGGACCTATATAATAGGCAGTCAGAGGAAGGCCCCAAAAAGTGTCAAAGACTCCAGTCACCCAAGTCATACACTGTTCTCTCTGCTACATCAAGGCAAGCGGTACCGGAGAGCCAAGTCTGGGTCCAAGAGGCTCCTCAACAGGTTCTACCCCCTGTCATAAGACTGCTGAACAGTTCATCAAATGGCCACCCAGGCTATTTACATTGACCCCCCCCTCTGTTAATTATCTGTGAATGGTCACTTTACTCCTACCTACATTTACAAATCGACTACTAACCTGTACCCCCCGCACATTACTGTTATTTTATTGTGTTCATTTTTGTTGTATTTTTAACTTTAGTTGATTTAGTAAATATTTTCTTAACTCTATTTCTTCGACTGCATTGTTGGTTAAGGGCTTGTAAAGTAATCATTTCACTGTAAGGTCTACCCCCCAAATTCGGCGCATGTGACAAATACCATTTGATATGATTTACTGAGATGGGAGAACCTGCCAGAAGGACAACAGTCTCTACAGGACTTCACCAATCTGGGCATTATGGGAGAGTGGCCAGATGGAAGCCTCTCCTGAGAAAAAGACATGACTGCACGCCTGGACTTGACAAAAAAAGGCACCTGAGTTACAAACATGTAACTCTTTGACCAATTACAGTGTGGTGGGTTAGTTATTGACATCTGTTCAAATATACTGTTTACTAAGGAAAGAGCTAACATGGAGAAAGAAAGATGGAGGGAGGGGGAATGAAAGGGAGAGGGAGAGACAGATAGATATGAAACCGGAGAGGGGAAAGGGAGTGAGAGGTAGAGACAGTACAAAGGGAAGACAAGAAAATGGAGAGGAAGAAAGAGAGGGAGAGATAATCTTCCAGCAAACATGAGTATATATCTCCCCCTCCTGGACACGTCTGGTACTGCTCATTTTAACTTTTAAATCTCTCAGTGCCTGTGTGACTCACATCTGACAGAATAACACTGTGTGTGTCTACAGGTCTGTCGGTGTCAGTGCGTCCGGCCATCCGGCTGGTGCTGCTTTACCTTCAATCTGGAACACCTCTTCTCTATCGCCAGCTGAACATTCTTCTCCTCTCCACATCCTCTCTCCTCTCCATCCTCTCTCCTCTCTCTCGAGAAAGAGACATGAAACGAGAAGCAGCGATGACCTGACATGAGAGAAGAGCACAGACCAGAGAGCCGACATGCCTCGAGAAGAGCATGCACTGCCCTCCATCACTCTCCTCTAACGAGTCGCAGCTCCCCTCGCAGCGCATGCAAAGAGAGCGAGACAGAAGACTAGACAGACCCGAGCCTGCATCAGAAGATCTTTCTCTCTCTCCTCCCATCACTCTCTCCTTTCCTCATCCCCTCTCCATCCCCCCTCTCTCCTCCCTCCCTCCTCTCTCCTCATCTCTCTCGCTCTCCACGCGCTGCAGAGACAAGCGGAGCCTGCACACAGAGCGACAGCCGCGCTCGCCGCGCAGACACCCCTCTCTCCATCCCCCTCTAACCAGCGACGAAGCGCGTCTCCTCTCTCCATCCCCCTCTCCGCGCTCAGCCCACGAGCGACTGCCCACGCGCGACAGCGCGCGCGAGAGCATGACCAGCGGGCGCGCAGAGCGTCTGGCACCCGCCGCAGAGCCACGAGAGCATGCCACCTCGCGCCATCCCTGCTCTCCCCTCCTCCCTCTCTCCCCCACCATCCCCCTCTCTCTCTCTCTCCTCTCCATCCCCTCTCTCCTCTCTCTCTCCCTCCCCCTCCTCTCTCAATCCCCCTCTCTCCTCCTCTCTCCATCCCCCTCTCTCCTCTCCTCTCTCCATCTCCCTCTCTCCATCCCCCTCTCTCCATCCCCCTCTCTCCATCCCCCTCTCCTCTCCTCTCTCCATTCCCCTCTCTCCTCTCCTCTCTCCATCCCACTCTCTCCACCCCCCTCTCTCCTCTCCTCTCTCCTCTCCTCTCTCCATCCCCCTCTCTCCTCTCTCTTCTCCTCTCTCCATACCCCTCTCTCCTCTCTCCTCTCCTCTCTCATCTCCTCTCTCCATCCCCCTCTCTCCTCTACTCTCTCCATCCCACTCTCTCCTCTCCTCTCTACATCCCCCTCTCTCCATCCCCCTCTTTCCTCTCTCCTCCTCTCTCTCCATCCCCTCTCTCCTCTCTCCTCTCCTCTCTCCATAACACTCTCTCCTCTCTCCATCCCCTTCTCTCCTCTCCTCTCTCCATCCCCCTCTCTCCTCTCCTCTCTCCATCCCCCTCTCTCCTCTCCATACCCCTCTCTCCTCTCCTCTCTCCATCCCCCTCTCTCCTCTCCTCTCTCCATCCCCCTCTCTCCTCTCTCCTCCCCTCTCTCCATCCCCCTCTCTCCTCTCTCCTCTCTTCTCTCCATCCCCCTCTCTTCTCTCCTCTCTCCATCCCCCTCTCTCCTCTCCCCATCCCCTCTCTCTATCCCCCTCTCTCCTCTCCTCTCTCCATCCCCCTCTCTCCTCTCCTCTCTCATCCCCCTCTCTCCTCTCCATCCCCCTCTCTCTCTCTCCTCTCCTCTCTCCATCCCCCTCTCTCCTCTCCTCTCTCCATCCCCCTCTCTCTCTGTCCATCCCCCTCTCTCCTCTCTACATCCCCCCTCTCTCCTCTCCTCTCTCCATCCCCCTCTCTCCATCCCCCTCTCTCCTCTCTCTCCATCCCCTCTCTCCTCTCTCCTCTCCTCTCTCCATCCCCCTCTCTCCTCTCTCTCTCCTCTCTCCACCCCCTCTCTCCTCTCTCCTCTCCTCTCTCCATCCCCTCTCTCATCTTTCCTCTCCTCTCACCATCCCCCTCTCTCCTCTCTCCTCTCTCCATCCCCCTCTCTCCTCTCTCCTCTCCATCCCCCTCTCCTCTCTCCATCCCCCTCTCTCCTCTCCTCTCTCCATCCCCCTCTCTCCTCTCTCCTCTCCTCTCTCCATCTCCCTCTCTCCATCTCCCTCTCTCCAGCCCCCTCTCTCCATCCCCCTCTCTCCTCTCCTCTCTCCATCCCCCTCTCTCCTCTCCTCTCTCCATCCCCCTCTCTCCACCCCCCTCTCTCCTCTCCTCTCTCCATCCCCCTCTCTCCTCTCCTCTCTCCATCCCCCTCTCTCCTCTCTCCTCTCCTCTCTCCATACCCCTCTCTCCTCTCTCCATCCCTCTCCAGTGAATACATCTGATCCTGTAAATGGGTAATCAGGAAGTCATTGTGTACCTTGATTGAATTTCATAGTTTTTGCAGAGGTCCAACACACACACACACACACACACACACACACACACACACACACACACACACACAGAGAGAGAGAGAGAGAATGTAGAGGTGAGAAGATTGTTCCTGATAGGGGTTGTGGCTCATTAGTAAAGAGATAATCTACTCACAGCCTCATCCAGAAGCTGGGTTTGAGTCCTCAATGGCACACTATTCCCTGAACAGAGCACTATGTCGTTAATAAGGTATACAGCACTATGTAGTTAATAAGGTATACAGCACGTGCGTGCGCCTGTCTGTCTGTCTGTCTGTCTGTGTGTGTGCGTGCGTGCGTGCGCGCGTGCAGTGTGTGTGTGTGCGCGTGTGTGTGTGTGTGTGTGTGTGTGTGTGTGTGTGTGTGTGTGTGTGTGTGTGTGTGTGTGTGTGTGTGTGTGTGCGTGTGTGTAGGATGGTAGATTAACTATCTTCTCTGCCCCACAGCGTTTCTTTCTTCGTATGCTGATATCGCCCTGAGTAATCTACTGGGAACGGTGAGCCCTCAGACATACACACTATAACTCCTACAGCACTGTTTTCCTCTTAAGAGTATATGATTCCTACTTCCTCCATTTTTCCTGACTCTTCCTCTCTCTCTCTCTCCCCCTCTTTCCTCACCCCCTCTTCCTCTCTCACTCTCTTTCCTCACCCCTTCTTCCTCTCACCCTCTTCCTCTCACCCTCTTTCCTCACCCCCTCTTCCTCTCTCACCCTCTTTCCTCACCCCCTCTTCCTCTTCCTCTCTCCCTCTTCCTCACCCCTTCTTCCTCTCACCCTCTTTCCTCACCCCCTCCTTCTCTCTCTTTCTTTCCTTCCCCCCTCTCCCTACACCACCCATCTCTCTCTCCTCTACTCCCCCCCACCCCCCAACCCCCCTTCCAGGTGGGCCTCCCAGCATGCAGTTGGGCAGCGACTCTGACCGCCACACTGATGCTGCTGCTGACAGGGCGGAGCCTGTCTGCATACCGCATCCCTACTGGTCGAGTCATGGCTCCGGAACAGAACATCCGCTGTCATAGCCAATGGGCTGCCAGAGAGACCACAGACAGCACTGACGTATAGACACAGACACACAACTGCCTGAACCCATAAAATGTCCATATCAATATTGTCCACATGATGGCGCTCTGAGTCTGGCAGGTGTAAGCGAGTTTCTGCTCGGTAGCCTTCAGATCGAAGATCAGCTTCCCCTTCCCTGATCCTAACCTTAACCATTAGAATGAAACAATATGCAAAACTGACCTAGGATCAGCATCTAGGAGCAACTTCACCCTACACTGAACCATAGGGACAAGTACATACAGAAAGGAGGAGATGTACATAGCCTTTCTGGCTTCACTGGGCCTATAAAGGGACCGATTGAAGTCAATGTCTTTGACTCAGTGTTGTAGGCTTCAATAGGCTACATGCTGATTAAAAATCACTTTCTGTGTCTCTGTATGTCATTGTAGCCTGTGAAGGCCTACTACTAAGCTTGTCAAATAAACAATTTTTCCACTTTCACTGCTTGTTTTTCGTCCCCCAAAAAATGTGAACCTTGAAAGACGGACGCCTGGCGCGCATACCTGAGGAAAACACTTCTCCAGGTGAGGGCAAAGGTCAGGGCCTGGTTTCAAGTGTTATCGACTACATCGGTGGTCGAGGAGTAGCTGTTATGTGGTCGAGGAGTAGCTGTTATGTGGGCGAGGAGTAGCTGTTATGTGGGCGAGGAGTAGCTGTTATGTGGGCGAGGAGTAGCTGTTATGTGGGCGAGGAGTAGCTGTTATGTGGGCAAGGAGTAGCTGTTATGTGGGCGAGGAGTAGCTGTTATGTGGGCAAGGAGTAGCTGTTATGTGGGCGAGGAGTAGCTGTTATGTGGGCGAGGAGTAGCTGTTATGTGGGCGAGGAGTAGCTGTTATGTGGGCGAGGAGTAGCTGTTATGTGGGCGAGGAGTAGCTGTTATGTGGGCGAGGAGTAGCTGTTATGTGGGCGAGGAGTAGCTGTTATGTGGGCGAGGAGTAGCTGTTATCGGGGGTTAACTGCCTTTCTCAAGGGCAGAAGAAGCACATTTGTCCACCTTTGTCGGCTCAGGGATTCTAACCAACAACCTTTCGGTTACTCTTACAGTTTTTGACAGGTGCGTCCAGATGATTTCTGAGAATATGGCTCCTTTTCTCGAGACTCTACACACAAAACCCCCAAAACACACAACACGCCAAACGTCTCAACATGCCAAACCTCACAACATGCCAAACCTCACAACGTGCCAAACCTCACAACGTGCGAAACCTCACAACGTGCCAAACGTCACAACGTGCCAAACGTCACAACGTGCCAAACGTCACAACGTGCCAAACCTCACAACGTGCCAAACATCACAACGTGCCAAACGTCACAACATGCCAAACGTCACAACATGCCAAACCTCACAACATGCCAAACCTCACAACACGCCAAACCTCACAACACGCCAAACCTCACAACACGCCAAACCTCACAACACGCCAAACCTCACAACACGCCAAACGTCACAACACGCCAAACCTCACAACATGCCAAACCTCACATCACGCCAAACCTCACAACACGCCAAACCTCACAACACGCCAAACCTCACAACACGCCAAACGTCACAACACGCCAAACGTCACAACACGCCAAACCTCACAACACGCCAAACGTCAACATCTCTTGCAAAACCAAACACACACTATTTTAACTCTTCTCAAAATTGTGGGGTTTTTTTTGCATTAAAACTCTACACACGAACCATCAAATGTTTAGCTCTTACAAACACGCCAACTACACACGGACGTGACAAATGTAAAATATTTCAGAATAAATAGTAACAGACAAAACACACAGTAGAAGACAAATAGGCTTGTTACTATGAAGAAAAAAGGTGCATCCTGTCTCCTATTTTGGGGGGGGGGGGGGGGGGGAAGTAGCGTCAGCCCTGGCACGCCCACTTGTCTATGTCACCACAGGCCTCCTCCTCATCTTCGTCCCCCTCTGACTCTCACTCCTCTTACTCTAACTCTCGCTCCTTTAATTGGCCTCCATTGTTGTCCAAACCAAGAAAGCCAACCCGAAGCCTATTTATAGTGCTAAAGCTCCGATTTCTAAGCGATGAAATCAGCTAGAAGTGTTTTCACACTGTCAGCACTGTGTGTCGGTCATAGGTACATTTTGAATGGCAGTTTTTTCCCCCAAAACGAAACACAAGATCTGTTACTTTTGAACACTGCGTCTAATGCAGAGAACAGTGTTTAGGAAGACGTGGGTTTTACAATTTGCAAACTGAGTGTAAAAGCAGATAAATGTGCTTGTATTTTTTGCAGACTTGGTGTGACGATGAGGCACATGAGTTAACGGTTTCACTGAGAGTTCCTCAAGTACCACTTTTAGTGTGTAAGAGATGGTAGAAAACTGTAACCTCTAGGCTACCATCAGTCCAGGAAGTAAAATTAAATTCCAATTCTATAATAAAAAAATAAAATAAAAAAAATTCAATGACATTAAAACAAAGCAAAGAGTAGCTATTTCTTTCCAAAGTTCACTTCTTTTTTTATATATATAAAAATAAATATGGGATGTGGTCAATTCGAAGTGAATACATCATGCATTTCTATCTGAACGTTGGCCAACATTGTGTCCTGCTGAACGTGGTGCTGATTTCCAACAGCCCATTCATTCACAGCCGATACAGATACTGTACCTATCGGCGTTTTGTCTGGTGGTACATGTGAGTCGTCATTCACAGCCCGATACAGATACTGTACCTATCGGCGTTTTGTCTGGTGGTACATGTGAGTCGTCATTCACAGCCCGATACAGATACTGTACCTATCGGCGTTTTGTCTGGTGTTACATGTGAGTCGTCATTCACAGCCCGATACAGATACTGTACCTATCAGCGTTTTGTCTGGTGTTACATGTGAGTCGTCATTCACAGCCGATACAGATACTGTACCTATCGGCGTTTTGTCTGGTGGTACATGTGAGTCGTCATTCACAGCCCGATACAGATACTGTACCTATCGGCGTTTTGTCTGGTGGTACATGTGAGTCGTCATTCACAGCCCGATACAGATACTGTACCTATCGGCGTTTTGTCTGGTGGTACATGTAAGTCGTCCCATATAAAACGGTTCCCTGACAGGTTTGAAGAATACACATCCCCCCCCCCAGTCTTTTGGTCAGAGGACTCCTCCAGCTGTAGAAAAACAAAGTAGAGTTGACAGCACAGCGCTGATTACATCAATGGCTGATAGGGGAATTCCAGGACAGACAGTATTTTGACCCTTGACCAGATCAACCTGACCAACCTGAAGTGGGACTGGTGCCTGGCCACATTCTGCCTCAGCCTTCTGCTCCTGATATGGGAGGGGGTTCCCACCACACTACTGAACAACAGATCCACCAGGTCATGTGAGTAGCCTGTGAATTAAATCAAATATAATCACTCAATAAACATATAGCGGATATTATATATATATATATGTTTAGTGATGATACTAATAGAGGGACTGTAAGTACAGAATAGAGTCAGACCAGTGATGCTGAAGGTGGTATTACTTACTATACAACCAGCCAACGTTACTGAATGCTTGTGTTATGTAAGACTGGTACTCGGGGCTAGACATGCACCATCCTTCATTCATTTATGCCCTAGAAAATACACAATAGACTTTTATGAGAACGGGCATGTTGTTTGTAGCACTAGTAGGAGACGAAGATCCTGAATGTTAGCTAGTTTTAACCTATATAGCTAGTTTTAACCTAACCCTTGATCATGACTCCCACTTCCATTAAAGGCAGACTGCCGACGGGCCCTGAGTTACCGACTGCTAACCCAAACAATATACCTGTTTTCATAAAAGTAGCTAGCTACCTAAATTGCAAATCTGGGTTAGTTATCATTATCTTTGTCCGAGTTTAAATTACTTGGCTGACTAGCTAAACTTTCGTTTTCGTAATGGGTCCCCAAACGACTCTCCTTCGCCTTCACACGGTGTGAATGCAAATGCTCACAATATCGACGACAAGCTGGCTGACGTTGAGTCCTGTCAAAACGGGTCGCCAGGTGTAACGTTAGGCAACTCTTCCTCTCTGTGACATTACACATTGGGGAGAGACTATGTATTTGGCTAGTTACATCACGGGTATCATAGCCACACACAAGTCACAAGCATCATGTTGTGTGTTTGTTGTAAATAATCCATTCCTTGCCATCTTGCACAATATTGTTGAATGCATTAGAAATCTGCACCAACTATATGCAAGTCGATTTTCACTCCTATGCCGAGAAAGTGTGCATGCATTGCAGACTTCACAGCCCACAACAGGAGGAAGCTGGGGGCGGACACCACCTTGTTGTCTCTGGGCAATTGGACATCATTGGTAAAAGTGGGCTTGTAAGTAATTCATAACTATCCCATCCCTACCCGTTACGATTGCAGTCACTTCCAAATGTTGTTTTGGAAGATACTGGCTTTATGACCAAAATGATCCTGTTTACACTTCGTGGTTCATTTTGATACTAGAATCAATGTTTCTGACTCATATCGATGCCACGTAGGCCCTTTATAAGTGTATAAGTTGGTTCTAGGAGACAGTTCAACTTTAAAACTGCAACATGTTCTGTTATTCTCATGGCAAAATGTGAGGAATATCATGAGGTGATTAATTATATTAAACAGCTATTTTTTCCGCTATGCTCCATGGACATTTTTTGGGAATTTCAGGAAATTAGCTTTAAAACTGCAAAATGTTCTCTCAGACAAAATGAGTCAAATTGAATTATAAAACTTTTTTTTTTTTTTAGGGGGGTTGGGGGGCCTTCCACGTATACTGTATTCTCAAAATATCCCTCCATATACCATAATAAATTTGGTCAAACTGTAAAAAAATATATATAAAAAAAGAATAATGTTTTAAAAAAACATGGGGGAATACGCTCATCTACTGTTTGTCTCCCCACCACCACAATTCCGCCCTTGCAGTGTACACATATCTCACTGTCAACTGCATTTATTTTTAGCAAACTTAACATGTGTAAATATTTGTATGAACATAAGATTCAACAACTGAGACATAAACTGAATAAGTTCCACAGACATGTTAGTAACAGAAATGGAATAATGTGTTCCTGAACAAAGGGGGGGTCAAAAGTAACAGTCAGTATCTGGTGTGGCCACCAACTGCATTAAGTACTGCAGTGCATCTCCTCCCAATGGACTGCACCAGATTTGCCAGTTCTTGTTGTGAGATGTTACCCCACTCTTCCACCAAGGCACCTGCAAGTTCCCGGACATTTCTGGGGGGAATGGCCCTAGCCCCCACCCTCCGATCCAACAGGTCCCAGACGTCCCGTGCTCTTCGCTAGCCATGGCAGAACACTGACATTCCTGTCTTGCAGGAAATCACGCATAGAAGTATGGATGGTGGCATTGTCATGCTGGAGGGTCATGTCAGGATGAGCCTGCAGGAAGGGTACCACATGAGGGAGGAGGATGTCTTCCCTGTAACGCACAGCATTGAGATTGCCTGCAATGACAACAAGCTCAGTCCGATGATGCTGTGACACACCGCCCCAGACTATTTTCACCTTTGTGACGGACCCTCCCCCTCCAAATCGATCCCGCTCCAGAGTACAGGCCTCGGTGTAACGCTCATTCCTTCAACGATAAACGCGAATCCGACCATCACCCCTGGTGAGACAAAACCGCAACTTGTCAGTGAAGATAACCTTTTACCAGTCCTGTCTGGTCCAGCGACGGTGGGTTTGTGCCCATAGGCGATATTGTTGCCGGTGATGTCTGGCGAGGACCTGCCTTTACAACAGGCCTACAAGCCCTCAGTCCAGCCTCTCTCAACCTATTGCGGACAGTCTCAGCACTGATGGAGGGATTGTGCGTTCCTGGTGTAACTCGGGCAGTTGTTGTTGCCATCCTGTACCTGTCTCGCAGGTGTGATGTTCGGATGTACTGATCCTGTGCAGGTGTTGTTACACGTGGTCTGTCACTGCGAGGATGATCAGCTGTCTCCCTGTAGCGCAGTCTTAGGCGTCTCATCTGCAGTCCTCATGTCTCCTTGCAGCATGCCTAAGGCACGTTCACGCAGATGAGCATGGACCCTGGGCATCTTTCTTTTGGTGTTTTTTAGAGTCAGTAGAAAGGCCCCTTTAGTGTCCTAAGTTTTCAAAACTGTGACCTTAATTGCATACTGTCTTTAAGCTGTTAGTGTCTTAATGACCGTTCCACAGGTGCATGTTCATTAATTGTTTATGGGTCATTGAACAAGCCTGGGAAACAGTGTTTAAACCCTTTTACAATGAAGATCTGTGAAGTTATTTGGATTTTTACGAATTATCTTTGAAAGACAGGGTCCTGAAAAAGGGACCTTTCTTTTTTTTTTTGCTGAGTTTGTGAGTGTGTGATATGGGAGACAGAGGTATGTTTATTTCGACATTACAAAGAGTTTTATAAACAACGGCACCACTGCCATGTTTGCACTGAGCCTTGCTTTTGGAAAACCACATCAATCTCCGGCTTTGGCTGTCAGAGATGCACCTCCCCGACTTTCGTTTGCACTCAAATAAGGCCAGTACAAACCGCGGTGTAAAGCTTATGCGGTAAGTGATTTTTAGAGGAAGTTGGCCAATCATGAACTTATTTTGGTAGAGTTAAAACGACGTCGCTGTGGAATAGTGTTGACATTTGACAAGCCAAATAGACGTACGATGATAACCAAGGGTAAGTGCGATTCAATTAGCTTATTTCAACATTTCTGTTTAGCACCATGATACAACCATATGGCATTACTTGTTTCATCCTGCTTTTAATGTTGCTATAAGAGAATGTATGAATGATGCTTCCACTAGATAGCACAGTCACGAAGTCGAGGTAAGCTATATCCTACAAATGAATGAATGAACTTTGTTTTTGCTTTTAGTTTAAGGTTAGGCATGAGGTAAGCAGTGTGGTTAAGGTTAGGTTTAAAAAGCACATTTTTAAACAAGAGACATGTAGAAATAAGTGCGGTGTATAACTTAGTATGCTGTGACGACCGATTGCTGAAGAAGCGTTGCACTTCCGTGAAAGTAAGGACTCTTCTCTCTTCATTCCGTTTGAAGTCGCCAAATGTTGAGCTAATATTGTTTCCACTAAAAGAAAAGTCGCGCGCTAATTTAGTGTTTTCGATGCCATCATTATGTTGCAACTACTGTTGTTTCCAAACAACCACTTTACATCATCATGTAGGCTAAATGTGACCGAACACCTTGATTCGGTATTATGTAGCAACATGTGCATTTAATTTATTTATTTTAATTTTACATTTTTACATTGGATAAAAGCAGAGACACAGAGCTACAAAATGGTATATCATACACTGCATTTGTTTTTTTAGGAACGATGGGAAAGTAATTCTGCTTCGAAAATTGATAAACTTGTAATGCAACTTTTGAGTAAATGGCCTTTGAATGTTCTGGTACCTACTGGAGAGCTCTCCTTTGTCTACGCCCATTCAGCATTGTTCACACCCTCTTAAACCAGTCCTACCTAATCTCTCTAAGTATTGACATGTGAGGTAATGTGCTAAACAGTGAGTAGTGTAGTAAAGATTAAGACTAAAAGTCGTAGCCTACAATAATTTATATTTACCTGGATATTTTTTCGTATAAATAATATAATATACATTATGTGCAAGAACACTATTGATGATAGATTAGGTAGTTATACAACCAGGGGTAAAATGCCTAAGCAGCAGGATTTAAAAAAAACAATTGTAGCAGCAACATATGGTGTGTGTGTGTGTGTGTGTTAGGAGAGTCATTTGAATATGTGCTTCTACACCTGCATTGCTTGCTGTTTGGGGTTTTAGGCTGGGTTTCTGTACAGCACTTTGAGATATCAGCTGATGTACGAAGGGCTATATAAATAAATTTGATTTGATTTGAATAAAGGCACTGCAGGTAGTGCTGATGACTGGTCCGTCCAAAACATTAATGAACAAGAATCTATATTCAGAGAGACGGTTTCCGTCCTGCCCTGGACTTTGGTGCGGGGCATGTGATGTCCATAGCCTCTTCGTCGCAAAACTCTGATCTTCTGAAAAACATACGTTTTGTCGAGCTGTGTCCAGTCCGGGTGGAGCTTGTACATAGCAGGCCATCTACGGGAGGAAGGATGTCAGCGTTGCGCAGCAGCTAAAACCTGGTCTGAGTCTGAACGCTCCTTGGTGACAAGGCTCCAAAGCATCGAAGATGTAAAACAGGAAATAACAAAACCAAAAAATAGAAGACATTACAACCTCGCACAACATCAATTCACCCCCTAAGTTTAGATAAGAATAATAACCTCATACAATGCAATGAAGATTATTTTCACCTGATGTGCTGATCATGATGTACAGATCCAAGATGGCGTAGCAGTAGGACGTATTGTCGTGTCGTGTCCCTTGTATATATCGTTTGTTTTCTTCACATATCTTTAAAACTTTTTGCTGAACCTCAACTTCTTCTAAATACTCTCCTGCAACCCGCCTCACCCAACGTAGCTATTTTTCCTAAAGTATTTATATTTACTTCGGATCTGGAACCCCTCAACTGAAGCTAGCCAACTAACTACCAGCTTCAGCAAAACATTGCTAGCGGTCTTCAGCTAACCGGTCATCAGCTAACCTTTAGCTCGGAAAGCTCTCGCCAGTTCGAACAACGCGACTCTAACCAGAGCATAACGGACCTATTTATTATTTTATTTTTATTTTTCATCCCCGGATTCCCATCGCAAACGGAACATTTTGAGCTCCTGGGCTACAATATCCAGACCCACGACCGGTCCATCGATGTCACCGCATGAAGAGGAATAAACAGACTCCCCCCATCGCGACGTCCCCAAAGGCTAACTCTCTAGCCCTTGCTATCTCCTTGCTTGCAAATTCGGCCTGCTAACTGCTAGCTTGTTTAGCCCGGTCCGCTAACTGCTACCGTGTTTAGCACCGTCTACTAACTGTTAGCTTGTTAGCACAGGCCTGCTAACCGTCTGAATCGCCGCGTCCCAAACACTCACTGAACCCATATTTACTTTCTATCCCTTTTCGATTTTTTATTTGTTTATACCTTCCGGTAACCTGCCTCACCCAATGTGATACGGAACCGCTATTATCTTTACATTTTTAGAACACACTCAAGAACCTCCAGAAGCTAACCAGCTAACTGACTACAAGCTATTTAGTCATTGTTAGTTTTCTAACCTGGATAACACTCGCCAGTCCAGCTTCCCTGCCCCATCCACCGCTGCCCCTTGGACACTGATCACTTGGCTACATAGCTGATGCATGCTGGACTGTCCATTAATCACGGTAATCCATTCTGCTTGTTTATGTTTTATCTGTCGGCCCCAGCCGCACTTAGGCTCTGTGTGTAGTTAATCCGACCCTCTCTGCCTAATCAATCGCCATTCTACCTGCTGCTGTTGTGCTAGCTGATTAGCTGTTGTTGTCTCACTTACTGTTTTAGCTAGCTCTCCCAATTCAACACCTGTGATTACTGTATGCCTCGCTGTATGTCTCTCTCAAATGTCAATATGCCTCGTATACTGTTGTGCAGGTTAGTTATCATTGTTTTAGTTTACAATGGAGCCCCTAGTTCCACTCTTTATACCCCTGATACCTCCTTTGTCCCACCCCCCACACATGCGGTGACCTCACCCATTACAACCAGCATGTCCAGAGATACAACCTCTCTCATCATCACCCAGTGCCTGGGCTTACCTCCGCTGTACCCGCACCCCACCATACCCCTGTTTGCGCATTATGCCCTGAATATATTCTACCATGCCCAGAAACCTGCTCCTCTTATTCTCTGTCCCCAACGCCCTAGGCGACCAGTTTTGATAGCCTTCAGCCGCACCCTCATACTACTCCTTCTCTGTTCCGCGGGTGATGTGGAGGTAAACCCAGGCCCTGCATGTCCCCAGGCACCCTCATTTGTTGACTTCTGTGATCGAAAAAGCCTTGGTTTCATGCATGTCAACATCAGAAGCCTCCTCCCTAAGTTTGTCTTACTCACTGCTCTAGCACACTCTGCTAACCCTGATGTCCTTGCCGTGTCTGAATCCTGGCTCAGGAAGGCCACCAAAAATTCTGAGATTTCCATACCCAACTATAACATCTTCCGTCAAGATAGAACTGCCAAAGGGGGAGGAGTTAGCCTGCAAAGTAATGTCATACTTTCCAGGTCCATACCCAAACAGTTCGACCTACTAATTTTGAAAATGACTCTCTCCAGAAATAAGTCTCTCACTGTTGCCGCCTGCTACCGACCCCCCTCAGCTCCCAGCTGTGCCCTGGACACCATTTGTGAATTGATCGCCCCCCATCTAGCTTCAGAGTTTGTTCTGTTAGGTGACCTAAACTGGGATATGCTTAACACCCCGGCAGTCCTACAATCTAAGCTAGATGCCCTCAATCTCACTCAAATCATCAAGGAACCCACCAGGTACAACCCTAACTCTGTAAACAAGGGCACCCTCATTGACGTCCTCCTGACCAACTGGCCCTCCAAATACACCTCCGCTGTCTTCAACCAGGATCTCAGCGATCACTGCCTCATTGCCTGTATCCGCTACGGAGCCGCAGTCAAACGACCACCCCTCATCACTGTCAAACGCTCCCTAAAACACTTCTGTGAGCAGGCCTTTCTAATCGACCTGGCCCGGGTATCCTGGAAGGACATTGACCTCATCCCGTCAGTTGAGGATGCCTGGTCTTTCTTTAAAAGGACTTGGTGTGGCCTGTGATCAGGAAGTGAAGGTCCAGACTGGTGGAGCTTGTGCATGGTCCGCCAAGCGCAATAGCAGAGCACAAACTTGTTCTTGTTTTGGCCACTGCAGTTATCACTATTCAGGTCCACACGTGTTTCCCCAACTCCTTGGTTGGTGAAGAAATGGTGCATGTAGTTGATGACTGCGCTGCTGCCTTTGCTGGATGACATGCCTTCATCAATCAAGTAGTTGACTTGTTGTGGTATTCCTTCACAGTGGACACCAAACAAGACAGGCTTGCGAGTAGTTAAAAAATAGATGGGACCTGGCTACATAGGGTCAGATGGATAGTAGATGGGACCTGGCTACATAGGGTCAGATGGATAGTAGATGGGACCTGGCTACATAGGGTCAGATGGATAGTAGATGGGACCTGGCTACATAGGGTCAGAAGGATAGTAGATGGGACCTGGCTACATAGGGTCAGAAGGATAGTAGATGGGACCTGGTGACATAGGGTCAGAAGGATAGTAGATGGGACCTGGTGACATAGGGTCAGAAGGATAGTAGATGGGACCTGGCTACATAGGGTCAGAAGGATAGTAGATGGGACCTGGTGACATGGGGTCAGAAGGATAGTAGATGGGACCTGGCTACATAGGGTCAGAAGGATAGTAGATGGGACCTGGCTACATAGGGTCAGATGGATAGTAGATGGGATCTGGCTACATAGGGTCAGATGGATAGTAGATGGGACCTGGCTACATAGGGTCAGAAGGATAGTAGATGGGATCTGGCTACATAGGGTCAGAAGGATAGTAGATGGGACCTGGGTCAGAAGGATAGTAGATGGGACCTGGGTCAGATGGATAGTAGATGGGACCTGGGTCAGATGGATAGTAGATGGGACCTGGGTCAGAAGGATAGTAGATTGGACCTGGCTACATAGGGTCAGAAGGATAGTAGATGGGACCTGGGTCAGATGGATAGTAGATGGGACCTGGATGGCCGTAATCAGCACCAGACACCTGGCTAACTTCATGGGTCAGCTAGCTAGCTAAACAATGAACCATAATCCCAATTCATAGAGTACTAGCAAATACATACCGATTGTCATAGCTAGCTAAAGTTAACATTGAACCTATTTGGTTTAGTAGTTAGCTAGCTAACATTAAGCTATGACTAGCAATGCATAATGGCATTCTGAGATATCACTACACACAGAAAATACACCTAATGTTATGTAGCAAGCCAGCCATCTACCGTCAGCTAGCTAGCTAACAGTAAGCTTTAACTTTCAATGAAAACAACTTCCTGACAAATTTAGAAACTGAAACTGTAGCTAGACTCTTACCTGTATACGTGGATGAACGCTTCGAAGCAGACTGAAACCCCTTTCATTAAATAAGACGTCCTGGGTATTTTCCGCTTTGTTTGTACAGCTTCCGTTGTGTCCAGTCACTCTGGTTCACAATGACCATGTGCAATGGCATAATAATAATCCGATCTTTCTCCCCCTCTGTCACAGATGCCGTGGGTTGCCCTTAGTTTGAAGATGTAATCCGGAGCCAGGTGTTTTATACAACAGCCTTCTGTGTTCTCTTTGACTCCCTATGCATTTTGCAATCAAACGTCAGAATTCTATTCATCTCCTTATCGTACTCGGCTTCTACCGTCACTGTCAGGACTAGTGTCTTCTTTAAAGAGAAATGTTTTTTTTTTTACCTAAATCAGGTATTTCCTCATCGTCTGATTCATTTTCATAGTCCGAGAGAGTTAGTATGGCACGATCGTCCTCCAGAAAGTAGCCATCACAATTTTTCCCACTGACTTTTGTCGATAGCGCCTGATAAATTCAGGGCAGGGATGTTGTTGAGAGCAGTAGCAACATATTTGCAGTCCTCCATGGCTAACGTTATATCTTTCGAAAACACCGCAAACCAATTTGAACCTCATCTCTCGGCATGTCCAGCCCACTGATTATCTCATCCAATCATGGCTGGACTGGCAACGAGAAGGTTCCTGTCTTTTTCTGTGGCTAAACCAACTAGGCTCGTAATTTAACAATTGTATTCGTATTTATAAATGGCAAACTAGTTTGTTATTAAGGCACATGAAAGTTCAAATGTTCCAGAAGGCATTTCAAAAAAGCATTGATAAAAAATGTATTACATTCAAATGGCACTCCTGTGAAGTCATGACTTGCGACATACACCTAGTTTCCTGAAACTGGTCAAAAATGTATGATATCTCACTGGACTCGCCTAGGATTGGGGTCAAATCCATTTCAGGAACTAAACTGACATTCCATTTCATGAAGCTCGTGGCGTTGCTTCCAGAGGCAGTTTGGAACTTGGTAGTGAGTGTTGCAACCGAGGATAGACGGTATTTACGTGCTTCAGCACTCAGTGGTCCTGTTCTGTGAGCTTGTAAGGCCCACCACTATGCGGCTGAGTCATTGTTGCTCCAAGACGTTTCCACTTCACAGTAACAGCGCTTCCAGTTGACCGGGGCAGCAGGGCAGAAATTTGAGGAACTGACTTGTTGGAAAGGTGACGTCCTATGACGGTGCCACGTTGAAAGTCACTGAGCTCTTCAGTGAGGCCATTCTACTGCCAATGTTTGTCTGTGAAGATTGCATGGTTGTGTGCTCAATTTTATACACTTGTCAGCAACAGGTGTGGCCGAAAGAGCCAAATCCATTCATTTGAAAGGGGTGTCCACATACTTTTGTGTGTGTATATGTATATATTAGTACCTCCTCAATCCATCCCTCTCTCCCACAATCCATTCCCCTTACCCTCCCTCCCTCCCTCTAGGCTGTATTAGGATACTGCTCCCCAGGCCTGGTGTCTCCAGACTGGTTGTCCTGTCTCTTTCCTCCTCCCTGGCTCTGCTGCTACTCTACAGGTGGGTGATACGACAGACAGATATAATATAAATCATGACTTCATGATCATTTCTACTTCTTCTTCTTCTTCTTCAGCTCTTTGAATGGTCCCCAGAGCCCCTCTGCGCTGCACCAGGTCTTCCTACATTTCAGACATGTCCGCTCCTACCCCCTCCTCAGACGGCCTCGCTGCTGCCGCCTCCATCCCCCCAACTCCAAATTTAACCCTGGACCCAGTCACCCCAGACCCAACCCCTGGTCCCTCTACCCTGACTCCAACCACGACATTGAAGCCAGCCCCATCCTTCTGCTCCTAGCAATCAAGTCCCACCCTGCCAACTCTGACCGCCGGGCTGCCATACGAGCCACCTGGGGCAGGGAGAGGGAGTGGAGAAGCCAGGGCGTGAGGAGGGTGTTTCTACTGGGCCTGGGAAGAGACAGGGGGGAGGAGGGGGGAGACCCAGATCTGGGGGAGGAGAGTGAGAGATACGGGGACATTCTCCAGTGGGGGTTCCGAGAATCATTTTTCAATGTGACTCTGAAAGAGGTTCTGTTCTGGAACTGGTTCCACCAGGAGTGTTCTACAACCGTTCTCTATATTCTAAAGGGGGACGATGACGTTTACGTGGATGTGGAGAGAGTGGTGGGGTTCCTACAGAACAGGGAGACAGGGATGAGGAGAGAAGAAGAGGGAGAGACGGAGATAGGGGGAGAGACATTGATAAGGGGAGGGAGAGGGATGAGGAGAGGACAAAAGGGAGAGACGGAGATAGCGGGAGAGAGAGGGATGAGGAGGGGGACTGAGATGAAGAGAGTGATAGGACCAGGGGCAACGAGAGAGCGAGGAACAGAGGGAGGGGCAGGGAGAGAGCGAGGAACAGAGGGAGGGGCAGGGAGAGAGCGAGGAACAGAGGGAGGGGCAGGGAGAGAGCGAGGAACAGGGTCTCCCCAGCCTCTCTACATGGGACGTATCTTTGTGGAAACCTATCCTGTGCGTATATGGTGGAATAAGTACTACGTCCCCTACTCCTTGTACCTTGGCCCCTACCCTCCCTACGCTGGGGGTGGAGGCTACCTCCTCTCCAGAGATGCCCTCTCTCTTCTCCTCCACGCCTCCACCAGGGTGCCTCTCTTCCCCATCGACGATGCCTACGTCGGCATGGTCGCACAGGTGAGTTCTTTGGTTGATTGGATGAATTTTATACTGATTATCACCATCACGCGCAAAAATGTAAATTCAATAATATTTGGTCATTTAGAAATATACAGGTAGACGCAGTCATTCCTTGAGCCACAACATTTTATTTTGACCTTTTCTTTAACCTGGCAAGTCAGTTAAGAACAAATTCTTATTTCACAATGACGGCCTAGGAACAGTGGGTTAATTGCCTTGTTCAGGGGCAGAACAACAGATTTTTACCTTGTCAGCTCAGGGATTTGATCTGGTCCAAACCGGTAACCGAATAAGAATCAAATCCAGTGATCTAAACCACTAGGCTACCTGCCGCCCCAGGACCCTACTCCTCCGTAGAGCCCTGGTCAAAGTAGTGCACTACCCTATGGGCCCTGGTATTAAGTAGTGCACTACCCTATGGGCCCTGGTATTAAGTAGTGCACTACCCTATGGGCCCTGGTATTAAGTAGTGCACTACCCTATGGGCCCTGGTATAAAGTAGTGCACTACCCTATGGGCCCTGGTATAAAGTAGTGCACTACCCTATGGGCCCTGGTATTAAGTAGTGCACTATATAGGGAATAGGGTGCCATTTGGGATACTCACCACAATGGACAAACTCACATAAGCAAATGTAACAAAATGATGAAATCTTTCTCTCTCCCTCATTTCTCTTCCCCCTCTATCTGCTCCGTCTCTCTCCAGGCAGCTAACCTATCAGCCAGAAACCACCCTGGCTTCATGCCTGTGGAGTACTCTCCCTCCCGCCACCCCTGTCACTACCTCAACAGGTAAAAGTACTCTTTCGTTTCCACGTCTAACAAACGCCTAAACGGCAACAAGTAGCCGAGCTCTGTCAGGTGCGCCAGGATGTGTAAGGACCAGTGTGTTACGTTCTTGGCTGTACGAGACGTGTACAATAAACAGTGCCAGTCAAAAGTTTGGACGCACCTTCTCATTCGAGGGTTTGTCTTTTATTTTGTACTATTTTCTGCATTGTAGAATAATAGAGAAGACAAACTATGGAATAACACATGGAATCATGTAGTAACCAAACCTCTAACTGGTACTGTGTATGACATAGGTCACGGGCATTCTATGTATTCTGTCCAGTGTGTAATGTACATTGTCTATTTTGCATACAGCACTTCTTTTAGAGTTCCCTGTATTTTATAAGGAATCCTGGTTAGAAGATTCCTGGCATTATGAGAGAAATAAGAATAAATTCCAAGAATCCTACAACCAGTATTTTTTGGGGGGGAAAAAACAGGGCATTTGAGGAAAGTGAAGTATTTTGCAACCCTTACGTGTCTAAGACCATTATCTTGTCACTACCACAGTATCATGGTCCTCCACAAGCTGCTACCCACAGACCTGCTTCATCTCTGGAGCTTCCTCCAGACCCAGGTGCACTCCTGTAGGGACTCTGCCCAGGATAGGCTCACCTTGGCCAGAGCGAACTCCCCTGGTTAGGATTGGAGGGAAAGCTGATCCTAGATCTGTACCTAGGGCAGGGGGGGTATCAAATGTATTTTGTTGTGCGGGACACAGTTGGTCTTCACTGAGGTTTAAATTGACAATTTGCCCAAAATAGGTTGTCTGTTTTTGGAATGTTCAATGTTACCTGACGTTCTAGCTCCAGGGCCTGATGGGTGTCAGTTTTGCCCCTGCTAACACACCTGACTCCAATAATCACCAAATGTATTTTATTTAACCTGGCAAGTCAGTTAAGAACAAATTCTTATGTACAATGATGGCCTATGAACAGTGGGTTAACTGGTCTAGGAACAGTGGGTTAACTGCCTTGTTCAGGGACAGAACGACAGATTTTTATCTTGTCAGCTCGGGGATTTGATCTTGGAACCTTCCGGTTGCTAGTCCAACGCTCTAACCACGAGGCTACCTGCCGCCCTAATCATGATCATCAGTTTAGAATTCAATTTGATTCATTAGCGTTTGCTAAGGATGGAGAAAAAGTGTGACGCCAATCAGGCCCTTTAGGACTGGAGTTGCCCACCCCTGAGCTAGAACGTCAGGTCTAGCAAGCTGCTGGACAGACTGAAGAGACTATAAATGTAGATTCATTATCATGTTTAACCCCTGACCTAGGGAAACCTGGAGTGAGATCTTAGATGTTTGGTCCGACGGGATTAACAGACAGTATAATTTAATGCACTGAGCAGCGTCATGAATAACCTCAAGGATCTTTTACTGTGGATTATTTTATTTTTTGATTTTTAGTGTGAGTGTGCGTGCATGGGCATGTGTGAGTTGAGGTTCAATTACTATGAATCAAGCTATGAAATTTAGTCAGTTTTGCAGAGATCAGATGTGTATCAGATATGCCCCCCAAAAATCAGATCTGAGTCACATCAGACTGCCTGTCTAAACATGGCTTTTGTATACCTGTGTTTTATACTGTGTGTGTTGCTCCACAGTTTACTGATGTTTTACCTCATGTTCTATGGGACAGATCTTGTGAATTAAAAAGTGTTGTTTTTCAAATGACACTGAATGAAATTCCGATGTGATCTAAAAATCTGAGTAATGATTGTAAATAAATAAATAAATAAATAAATAAATATTAAAAAAAATCTCCAAGAGAACCTCATGATGTAATGTAGGGCTGGACGATATGACCAAAATATATAATTGTATATCTTTTTTTATTTAACCAGGTAGGCCAGTTGAGAACAAGTTTCTTATTTACAACTGCGACCTGGCCAAGATAAAGCAAAGCAGTGAGACAAAGAGTCAGTAACACAATAGAAGAGAAAAATAGGAAAACCTACGTAGAAGAGTAGTATCATATCACAATATGACGACATTTGACGATATGACGACATTTGACTGTATTTGATGAATACTTCAAGTAGTGGATTTGCTTTGAGTAGTGCAGGAACGTAAGGTGGCAACCCTTATTTACATAAGTATCTATATACAGGGTATTACGGTACATAAGTATCTATATACAGGGTATTACGGTACATAAGTATCTATATACAGGGTATTACGGTACATAAGTATCTATGTACAGGGTATTACGGTACATAAGTATCTATATACAGGGTATTACGGTACATAAGTATCTGCCCCCTCTTTCTACTTTTGCATATTTGTTTTGTATACTGACTGTTACAAGAAACAATAATTACATATTTCATAAACAAAGATATGCAACACCCAATGCTCCCGTGTGGAAAAAGTAATTGTCTCTCAATAACTGGTTGTGCCACCTTTTTAAGCTGCTATGACTCCAACACTTCCTGTATTTGTTGATGTCTCACATCGCTGTGGAGGAATTTTGGCCCACTCTTCCATGTAGAAGTGCTTTAACTCAGTGACATTTCTGGGGTTTTCCAAGCATGAACTGCTCGTTTCAAGTCCTGCCACAACATCTCAATTGGGATTAGGTCTGGATTAGGTCTGGGCTTTGACTAGGCCATTTCAAAACTTCAAATGTGTTACTTTTTTTTTAGCCATTTTCATGTAGACTTGTGTTTTGGATCATTCTCCAATGGCACCCTATTCCCAATTCAGTGCACTACTTTTGACCAGAGAACGATGGGCTGTGGTCAAAAGTAGTGCACTAAAATAGGGAATAGGGTGTCATTTGGGACACAAGTAGTGATCCACAGAATCATTACCTTGCTGCCTGACCCAGCTGCGCTTCAGCTCAGATGGATTTCCTGACATTCTACTGTAGAATTCTCTGATACAGAGCAGAATTCATGGTTCCTTCTATTAAGACAAGTCGTCCAGGTCCTGAGACATCAAAGCATCCCCAAACCATCACACCAACAATCCGGTACGGTTGAATCCTGTATGGCATTGCTGTATGTTGCACTCAACATGTCTTGTAGATGAGTAGCCAGCCTAGACTACTGCTCTAACAGACCTACATGTCTTGTAGATGAGTAGTCAGCCTAGACTACTGCTCTAACAGACCTACATGTCTTGTAGATGAGTAGCCAGCCTAGACTACTGCTCTAACAGACCTACATGTCTTGTAGATGAGTAGCCAGCCGAGGCTACTGCTCTAACAGACCTACATGTCTTGTAGATGAGTAGCCAGCCTAGACTACTGCTCTAACAGACCTACATGTCTTGTAGATGAGTAGCCAGCCGAGGCTACTGCTCTAACAGACCTACATGTCTTGTAGATGAGTAGCCAGCCTAGACTACTGCTCTAACAGACCTACATGTCTTGTAGATGAGTAGCCAGCCGAGGCTACTGCTCTAACAGACCTACATGTCTTGTAGATGAGTAGCCAGCCTAGACTACTGCTCTAACAGACCTACATGTCTTGTAGATGAGTAGCCAGCCTAGACTACTGCTCTAACAGACCTACATGTCTTGTAGATGAGTAGCCAGCCGAGGCTACTGCTCAAATCCTGCTCTAATAGGCCTACATGTTTCTCCTTTGCATGGTGTTCTCAGGCAAGTTTTGTTTATTGGTTATTCATTGTCAAGCTTTAAGCCGAAGCCAAACTGCAACATTTTAGTAGCATGTGTCTGTACACTTTCCCTCCACTGTGCGCTGTAAATGGGATACACGAAAGTAGCGCAATTGACATAGAATTATTTTTGTTTGTACTTTTTTACCTCTTTCTCCACAATTTTGTGATTTCCAATTGGTAGTTAGTCTTGTCCCATCGCTGCAACTCCCCTAAGGACTCGGGAGAGGCGAAGGTTGAGAGCCATGCATCCTCCGAAATAAGACCCTGCCAAGCCGCACTACTTCTTAACACACTGCTCGCTTACCCCAGAAGCACCAATGTGTCGGAGGAAACACCGTCCAGCTGGCGCCCGAAGTCAGCTTGCAGGCGCCCGCCCTGCCACAAGGAGTCACTAGAGCGCGATGGAACAAGGAAATCCTGGCTGGCCAAACCGTCCCCTAACCCAGATGACGCTGGGCCAATTGAGAGCCACCTCATGGGTCTCCCGGTTGTGGCCGGCTGCGACACAGCCTGGGATCGAACCCGGGTTGAATTCAACAATGCGAGCTCTTCAGACTGTAATTTCATAAAATAGATTAATTAGCTGTTCTCTCCATTTTCTCAGAAGTGAGGTCACAAGTTTATCAATTTCCAAAACAGAATTACTTTCCCATTGTTCCTCAACTTTAGTGTATGGTATACCATTTTATAGCTCTGAATCTTGACTTTTTTCCAATGTTAAAAACACAATTAAAAAAGTTGACACATAAGATTGAGCCGGTCACAACTGCCTGTCTGTAAAGAGAAGGACAGGCTGTACATTGATCCCCCTGTATTTCTCTGTCCAATCACTTCACCCGATCACTTTCGCTCGCATGTTTTCGGGTCTGATCCTTTAGATTTCTGCTGCCTGCTACTATGATAAATCACATGGTGAGGACGTTCGCTATCAATGTGCATAATATCCATTTTAGAATAAGACGTAACAAAATGTGTAGAAAGTCAAGGGGTCTGAATACTTTCCGAATGCACTGTAAATGAACCAGGTTTAAATGAACCAGGTTTAAATGAACCAGGTTTAAATGAACCAGGTTTAAATGAACCCTATAGTTATAAATGAACCCTGCAGGTTTAAATGAACCAGGTGTAAATGAACCAGGTTTAAAGGAACCAGGTTTAAATGAACCAGGTTTAAATGAACCAGGTGTAAATGAACCAGGTGTAAAAGAACCAGGTTTAAATGAACCAGGTATAAATGAACCAGGTTTAAATGAACCAGGTGTAAATGAACCAGGTTTAAATGAACCAGTTTTAAATTAACCAGGTTTAAATGAAATGGGAGAAACTCCCCTAATACAGGTGTGCCAAGCTTCCAGCGTCATACCTAAGAAGACTTGAAGCTGTAATCGCTTCCAAAGGTGCTTTAACTAAATACTGAGATAAGGGTCTGAATACTGTAAATGTGATATTTCATTATTTCTTTTTTATACATTTGCTAACATTTCTAAAAAATGGTTTTTGTTTTGTCATCGTGGGGTATTGTGCGTAGATTGATGAGGGGAAAAAAGGGAGAGGTTGTTGTCCTGGCACCACACGGTCAGGTCTCTGACCTCCTCCCTATAGGCTGGGGATTGGGGGAGAGAAGTTCTGTGAGTGTAATGTTTACTGTTCATTTTTATTGTTTATTTCACTTTTGTATATTATCTCCTTCACTTGCTTTGGCAACGTTAACATGTGTTTCCCATGCCAATAAAGCCCCTTGAATTGAAGTGAATTGAGAGAGAGAGAGACGGAGATGGAGAGTGAGAAAGAGAGAGTGAAATAAACAATAACAATTAACAGTAACCATTACACATACAGAAGTTTCAAAACAATACAGACATTACAAATGTCATATATATATATATATACAGTGTTGTAACAATGTACAAATGGTTAAAGTACACAAGGGAAAATAAATAAGCATAAATATGGGTTGTATTTACAATGGTGTTTGTTCTTCACTGGTTGCCCTTTTCTTGTGGCAACAGGTCACAAATCTTGCTGCTGTGATGGCACACTGGAATTTCAAAATTGGATTTGTTTTCGAATTCTTTGTGGATCTGTGTAATCTGAGGGAAATATGTCTCTCTTATGGTTTCATTTTTTCTCTTATCTCAGGGCCCCATGATGCATTGCATTTGCAAAAGACCAAATGCGATAAAAGTCTGTCAGTCATTTGTGCACGATGAGGCCGCGGTATGATGCCACCATGGCTAACGACACGCTCCACTGGAGCGCTGGACGCCCTGCCAAGACCCTGATGGCCACTCGGCTCAGTGAAGGAAGAGCCTTGCTGTTCATTGCCCAGAACAAGAGGTCATTCTGTCCTTCGCAAGGTAGTGACTTAGTTGTAGTGCTGGAGAGGTCCCCACCGCTTTCTTCTGCCTCTTACAGTATGCTGCAAACAGCCCTTCTTCTTGTCCAGGACTATGATCCTCTTGCTCTTCCTCATCAACAAGAGGCACAGCTTGCTACGTCCCTGCAGCATCTTGCAGAATCAGTTCTGGCAAAACATGTAAAAGCATAGCAGAAACAAAATGGCCGGTATTAGAGTTTTGGTGATGCAGTGGGTTACACTGAACAAGTATTATTGTTGCAGTCATTTGGATGAAATTATGAGAAAAAGTTATATTAAACTCGATAATATTTACCTTTCACTCCCTGTGCCACCTCCTCCTTGACCTCCTCCCTGATCAGCACATGGTGCTCCGCCCACATCAGAGAAAAAGCAGGATCCAAGGCAGCTGCTTTTTTTATTTATTTTTTTATTTCACCTTTATTTAACCAGGTAGGCTAGTTGAGAACAAGTTCTCATTTACAATTGCGACCTGGCCAAGATAAAGCAAAGCAGTTCGACACATACAACGACACAGAGTTACACATGGAGTAAAACAAACATACTGTCAATAATACAGTATAAACAAGTCTATATACGATGTGAGCAAATGAGGTGAGATAAGGGAGGTAAAGGCAAAAAAAGGCCATGGTGGCAAAGTAAATACAAATAGCAAGTAAAATACTGGAATGGTAGATTTGCAATGGGTAGACTGAGATTTGCTTTGAGGTAGACTGGATCTGAAAAGGGGGCACTGATTCCATCTTGTGTCCTGCCCATTTTCACATTGATGAATATTCCAAGAAATCTTTTGTTCAGGGATGCCTGGAGACTTCTGACCAGGCCGCTCAGGAAATGGACTTGGGGCTTCCGCTGCTCCAGGTGGTGATTCGGGGCCAGGACCGAGGGAACAACAGAACTGATTGTGACTATCTTTTCCCCCTGTGTCATATCTGTTGCTTCTCCAAAATGGCTTCAGGATGTCCACCAACTCCTTCACCTTACTCCACTCCCGTACGGTGAACAACAACTCCTTCAAGTTACTCCACTCCCGTACGGTGAACAACAACTCCTTGTGCCCAGCCTTTTCTGGAACATGACTGAGCTTTAGATGGTCACATTAGATAACTGCCTTCACTTGTCTCAGTGTTGAGTTCCATCTTGTGTTGACAGCAGCAGGGATGCCTCTTTCCCTGAATTCAGCCTCAAACACCTCTTTGAATGTTGTGTTGACAGCAGCAGGGATGCCTCTTTCCCTGAATTCAGCCTCAAACACCTCTTTGAATGTTGTGTTGACAGCAGCAGGGATGCCCCTTTCCCCAAATTCAGCCTCAAACACCTCTTTGAATGTTGTGTTGACAGCAGCAGGGATGCCCCTTTCCCCAAATTCAGCCTCAAACACCTCTTTGAATGTTGTGTTGACAGCAGCAGGGATGCCCCTTTCCCCAAATTCAGCCTCAAACACCTCTTTGAATGTTGTGTTGACAGCAGCAGGGATGCCCCTTTCCCCAAATTCAGCCTCAAACACCTCTTTGAATGTTGTGTTGACAGCAGCAGGGATGCCTCTTTCCCCGAATTCAGCCTCAAACACCTCTTTGAATGCTGTGCTTGTATTTAGCCTTGAGCTGATTTTTGATAACTTTGAAAGAGAAGGAGTCATCCCTTTTGTTTCTATTCAAGCCGTCTCCCACCAGCAGCTGGAGAGTGTGGGCAGAACACTGCAAGCGCTGTTTTTTTTGCAATAGCAGCATCCACTGTTTGCTGGTCTTCCAGGGTCATTGCAGAGCTCTGGGTCATCAAGGTGATCTTCATCAGGTATTTCATCTTCTTGTTCAATGGAGAAGCACGCCGTGAATGCTTTTCTCATGTCGGCAGCATTGTCACTAATGATGTAGTCCAATTTATCTTCAATACTGTACTCATCACATATGGCCTCAAATTGCTCACAGATACTTTCGGCCGTGTGCGAGCCTTCGCCAAGAAATTGGACTTGAGCTGTAGCCTCTCTCCATCTTTCTCCATACAGTGCACAGTTACACCAAGGAACCCCCTCATCTTTCTGTAGGGCCAAATGTCCACTGTGACTGAAACATTTTTTTTTTTATTTTTTTTTATTTCACCTTTATTTAACCAGGTAGGCTAGTTGAGAACAAGTTCTCATTTGCAACTGCGACCTGGCCAAGATAAGGCATAGCAGTGTGAACAGACAACACAGAGTTACACATGGAGTAAACAATTAACAAGTCAATAACACAGTAGAAAAAAAGGGGAGTCTATATATACATTGTGTGCAAAAGGCATGAGGTAGGCAAATAATTACAATTATGCAGATTAACACTGGAGTGATAAATGATCAGATGGTTATGTACAGGTAGAGATATTGGTGTGCAAAAGAGCAGAAAAATAAAAATAAATAAATAAAAACAGTATGGGGATGAGGTAGGTGAAAATGGGTGGGCTATTTACCAATAGACTATGTACAGCTGCAGCGATCGGTTAGCTGCTCAGATAGCAGATGTTTGAAGTTGGTGAGGGAGATAAAAGTCTCCAACTTCAGCGATTTTTGCAATTCGTTCCAGTCACAGGCAGCAGAGAACTGGAACGAAAGGCGGCCAAATGAGGTGTTGGCTTTAGGGATGATCAGTGAGATACACCTGCTGGAGCGCGTGCTACGGATGGGTGTTGCCATCGTAACCAGTGAACTGAGATAAGGCGGAGCTTTACCTAGCATGGTCCGTGCTGCTCAACTGAGTTTTCAGTTTGAACGTCTCTCTGTGGAGGTTCTCTACTTTTGATGTCAATGTTCTGCGACACACTGGGCTGTACTTACTGTCAACCACTGACAGAAAGTGACCAAAACTTTGCGCCACCCGGGAGGCCCCCGGTGGTTAAGGGCGCTGTACTGCAGCGCCAGCTGTGCCACCAGAGACTCTGGGTTCGCGCCCAGGCTCTGTCATAACCGGCCGCGACCGGGAGGTCCATGGGGTGACGCACAATTGGCCTTGCGTCGTCCGGGTTAGGGAGGGCTTGGCCGGTAGGGATGTCCTTGTCTCATCGCGCACCAGCGACACCTGTGGCGGGCCGGGGGAGGGTATCAAGTCAGGTCGAGTCATAAGGCGTCAAGTCCAAGTTAAGTCACGAGTCATTGGTGTTAAAGTCAAAGTCGAGTTGCAAGTCATCGTATTTGTGACTTCTGCCAAATTAGCTGCTCCTCTGTCTGTCACTCGCTCCCTATGCACTCATGGCGCTCTGAGTCTGTGAGTTTCCATAGCAACGGCTCCGCTTGGGCTGCTCTGCTCAATGAAGTGACATGAGAGATCAGTTAGCTATTAGCCACTTTTTGTCACTCCAACAAAACTCAAGGAACATGATTATTTTCTCTGAATCAAATGTATTTATAAAGCCATTTTTAATCAGCAGTTAGAAACCTAAAACCCCAGAGACCAGTCAATGCACATGTAGAAGCACAGTGGCTAGGAACAACTCCCTAGAAAGGCAGAAACCTAGAGAGGAACCAGCCTCTGAGGGGTGGCCAGTCTTCTGGCTGTGCCGGGTGGAGATTATAAGAGTACATGGCCATTGAGGCCAGATTGTTCTTCAAGATGTTCAAATGCTCATAGATAACCAGCCAGATCGTTCTTCAAGATGTTCAAATGCTCATAGATAACCAGCCAGATCGTTCTTCAAGATGTTCAAATGCTCATAGATAACCAGCCAGATCGTTCTTCAAGATGTTCAAATATTTATAGATAACCAGCCAGATCTTTCTTCAAGATGTTCAAATATTCATAGATAACCAGCAGCATCAAATAATAATCACAGTGCTTGTAGAGGGTGCAACAGGTCAGCACCTCAGGAGTAAATGTCAGTTGGCTTTTCATAGCCGAGCATTCAGAGGTCGAGACAGCAGGTGAGAGAGAGAGAGATGAAAACAGACCATCAACTTACTATCCTGAAATAAGCCTGAGTATAGCTCACGAAGATCTCCACCGCACGAGCCTGAGGAGGAAATCAACCTGACATTCTCTGGCAACAGCTCTGGTGGATGCAAATCGCACGCTCCCTCAACACTTAAGACATCGGTGGCATTGTGTTGTGAGACTAAACTGCACATTTTAGAGTGCTCTTTTATTGTCCCCAGCACAAGGTGCACCTGTGTAATGATCATGCCGTTTAATCAGCTTCTTGATAAATCACACCTGTCAGGTGGATTGATTATCTTGGCAAAGGAGAAATGTTCACTAACAAGGATGTAAACAAATTTGTGGACAAATTTGAGAGTAATAAGCTGTTTGTGTGTATGGAACATTTCTGGGATCTTTTATTTCAGCTCATGAAACATGGGACCAACACTTCACATGTTGCGTTTGTGTTTGTGTTCAGTGTAGTTGTAGTGTTGTCCAATCAAAGGAGTATTGATGTTCCTCTTCCTTCTGTTTCCACAGAGTTTAAGACAATTCAACAGTATGCAGGTCAATGCAACAGACAAATGCTCAAATGAATAAACCAACAACATTTATTACATACCAAATGTATATTGAGATGGTAACATTTTACATTAAATACATTTGACATCAGATATATTTCCTCCACAGTGGGTGTGTCCCTGGACCCTGATACAGCACATCCCAGACTCATCCTGTCTGAAGATGGGAAACTAGTGAGAGGTGGAGACACACGACAGAATCTCCCTGACAACCCAGAGAGGTTTAAATATACGACCTGTGTCCTGGGAAAGGAGGGCTTCTCCTCAGGGAGATTCTACTATGAGGTGCAGGTGGGTAAGAAGACTAAATGGGTATTAGGAGTGGCCAGAGAGTCCATCAGCAGGAAGGAGAAGATTACACTGAGCCCTAGGTTTGGACCCTGTGATTTTGAGGAATGGCGAGCAGAGGGCAGTCGTTGACAAATATTTCCTCCGCTCGCTCTGTCAGAAGCCCCAGAAGGTGGGGGTGTGTGTGGATTATGAGGAGGGTCTGGTCTCCTATGATGTGGAGGCCAGGTCTCTGATCTACTCCTTCACCGGTCAGACCTTCACTGAGAAACTCTATCCATACTTCAATCCAGGCCATAATGATGGTGGTAAAAACTCCTCCCCATTGGTCATCACACCTGTCAATCAAACAGGCTGAGTTTTATGGTCCGTTGGGATAGAAACTCATCAGTAATATATAATAATTGATAATACATAATAATAAATAATAATATAACTCGTTAGCTCTGTTAGTGAGTCATAAATAGGATATTAATGCATTTATCGCTGCTAGGCGACCTAAACTGGAACATGCTTAACACCCCAGACATCCTACAATCTAAACTTGATGCCCTCAACCTCACACAAATTATCAATGAACCTACCAGGTACCTCCCCAAAGCCCTCATAGATATCATCCTAACCAACTTGCCCTCTAAATACACCTCTGCTGTTTTCAACCAAGATCTCAGCGATCACTGCCTCATTGCCTGCATCCGTAATGGGTCAGCGGTCAAACGACCTCCACTCATCACTGTAAAACGCTCCCTGAAACACTTCAGCGAGCAGGCCTTTCTAATCGACCTGGCCGTGGTATCCTGGAAGGATATTGATCTCATCCCGTCAGTAGAGGATGCCTGGATATTTTTTAAAAATGCCTTCCTAACCATCTTAAATAAACCCCATTCAAATGCCCCATTCAAGAAATTTAGAACCAGGAACAGATATAGCCCTTGGTTCTCCCCAGACCTGACTGCCCTTAACCAACACAAAAACATCCTATGGCGTTCTGCATTAGCATCGAACAGCCCCCGTGATATGCAGCTGTTCAGGGAAGCTAGAAACCATTATACACAGGCAGTTAGAAAAGCCAAGGCTAGCTTTTTCAAGCAGAAATTTGCTTCCTGCAACACTAACTCAAAAAAGTTCTGGGACACTGTAAAGTCCATGGAGAATAAGAACACCTCCTCCCAGCTGCCCACTGCACTGAAGACAGGAAACACTGTCAACACTGATAAATCCACCATAATTGAGAATTTCAATAAGCATTTTTCTACGGCTGGCCATGCTTTCCACCTGGCTACTCCTACCCCGGTCAACAGCACTGCACCCCCCACAACAACTCGCCCAAGCCTTCCCCATTTCTCCTTCTCCCAAATCTGCTCAGCTGATGTTCTGAATGAGCTGCAAAATCTGGACCCCTACAAATCAGCCGGGCTAGACAATCTGGACCCTTTCTTTCTAAAATTATCTGCCAAAATTGTTGCCACCAATATTACTAGCCTGTTCAACCTCTCTTTCGTGTCATCTGAGATTCCCAAAGATTGGAAAGCAGCTGCGGTCATCCCCCTCTTCAAAAGGGGGTGACACTCTTGACCCAAACTGCTACAGACCTATATCTATCCTACCATGCCTTTCTAAGGTCTTCGAAAACCAAGTCAACAAACAGATTACCGACCATTTCGAATCTCACCATACCTTCTCTGCTATGCAATCTGGTTTCAGAGCTGGTCATGGGTGCACCTCAGCCACGCTCAAGGTCCTAAATTATATCTTAACCGCCATCGATAAGAAACATTACTGTGCAGCCGTATTCATTGATCTGGCCAAGGCTTTCGACTCTGTCAATCACCACATCCTCATCGGCAGACTCGACAGCCTTGGTTTCTCAAATGATTGCCTCGCCTGGTTCACCAACTACTTCTCTGATAGAGTTCAGTGTGTCAAATCGGAGGGTCTGCTGTCCGGACCTCTGGCAGTCTCTATGGGGGTGCCACAGGGTTCAATTCTTGGACCGACTCTCTTCTCTGTATACATCAATGAGGTCGCTCTTGCTGCTGGTGAGTCTCTGATCCACCTCTACGCAGACGACACCATACTTCTGGCCCTTCTTTGGACACTGTGTTAACAACCCTCCAGGCAAGCTTCAATGCCATACAACTCTCCTTCCGTGGCCTCCAATTGCTCTTAAATACAAGTAAAACTAAATGCATGCTCTTCAACCGATCGCTACCTGTACCTACCCGCCTGTCCAACATTACTACTCTGGACGGCTCTGACTTAGAATACGTGGACAACTACAAATACTTAGGTGTCTGGTTAGACTGTAAACTCTCCTTCCAGACCCATATCAAACATCTCCAATCCAAAGTTAAATCTAGAATTGGCTTCCTATTTTGCAACAAAGCATCCTTCACTCATGCTGCCAAACATACCCTTGTAAAACTGACCATCCTACCAATCCTCGACTTTGGCGATGTCATTTACAAAATAGCCTCCAATACCCTACTCAACAAATTGGATGCAGTCTATCACAGTGCAATCCGTTTTGTCACCAAAGCCCCATATACTACCCACCATTGCGACCTGTACGCTCTCGTTGGCTGGCCCTCGCTTCATACTCGTCGCCAAACCCACTGGCTCCATGTCATCTACAAGACCCTGCTAGGTAAAGTCCCCCCTTATCTCAGCTCGCTGGTCACCATTGCATCTCCCACCTGTAGCACACGCTCCAGCAGGTATATCTCTCTAGTCACCCCCAAAACCAATTCTTTCTTTGGCCGCCTCTCCTTCCAGTTCTCTGCTGCCAATGACTGGAACGAACTACAAAAATCTCTGAAACTGGAAACACTTATCTCCCTCACTAGCTTTAAGCACCAACTGTCAGAGCAGCTCACAGATTACTGCACCTGTACATAGCCCACCTATAATTTAGCCCAAACAACTACCTCTTTCCCTACTGTATTTAATTCATTTATTTATTTTGCTCCTTTGCGCCCCATTATTTTTATTTCTACTTTGCACATTCTCCCATTGCAAATCTACCATTCCAGTGTTTTACTTGCTATATTGTATTTACTTTGCCACCATGGCCTTTTTGCCTTTACCTCCCTTATCTCACCTCATTTGCTCACATCGTATATAGACTTGTTTATACTGTATTATTGACTGTATGTTTGTTTTACTCCATGTGTAACTCTGTATCGTTGTATGTGTTGAACTGCTTTGCTTTATCTTGGCCAGGTCGCAATTGTAAATGAGAACTTGTTCTCAACTTGCCTACCTGGTTAAATAAAGGTGAAATAAATAAAATAAAATAAAATTTGAGTGCTTTTGAACTCGGAACAACTCTTCAACCAATGAGAGTTCAGCTAGATTTTAGCCAGATGGCTAAGCTAGCTAACGTTGGTAATAATACGTTAGTTAGCTTGCGTTGATAATGTGTCAAACTACAGACAGGTATGGGTCAAACTGCTTCATTATTCACATTATTACTTTTGTGTACATGGCAGTGTTTGACCATCTTTTGACCGGAATGGTGAGACAGGGGTGGGATGTCACAACTGGTAAACTCTGTAATCATCCTCCTGGTCTGGAGTCACTTGGAATACAGACTAGGAGGGCTGTTAGATCTAGTGGTTATTTATGACTCGTGAACTCTGACCTCCCAGTGTCCGATAGTCTCCATCCCAACACTTCAATAGCGGCTGCTGATTAATGACACAGGCCCAAAAATAAATTTTCAGATTCTATTTTGTAGTTCCTAATAAATCAAATCGGATATTATTTGTCACATCCGCTGAATTACAACAGACGTGGACCTTACCGTGAAATGCTTACTTACAAGCCCTTAACAGTGCAGTTGGTCCCATTGACAAAATAAATATTTTAGACATTTAATCATTTTATAGTCTATTCTAAATCTGAAGGAGAGATTCACTGCTGTGGTCTGATGATGAGAGAGATGAAATACTTCGCTCAGACAGTATCTGCAGATGTGCATAGGTTAGCTTCACACTGTTAACAACCAAAACAACAGAAAAGTTGAGCCTCTCGCTTGAACTCTCTTAGTTGTTGTGGAAATAGACCCACCATACGGTTTACTTTCAGCATCTACATCATATCGTGAGTCAAGTAAAAAAAATACAAAAATACCTTGTTGAAAGGGCAACTGCACTTCCTGTTCTAGTTCTAGATTTGGTTATTAAGAAATGCTAGTGGCCATGGCTGAATTCAAATGAGAGTTGGTTTTGCAGTGTGGTTTCTCGTGTGTTTGTTCAGGTGGGAAGAGTTAGCCAAATGATTTCACCAATTAGCTTCTGCCGGCTGGTGTGCTACTGTGGCAAAATTGGTTTGATATTGGATAGCCTATATCTGGAACTAGTTAGGGACGGTCAATAAATGACAACGTAAATGAGACAAAATATTTTCATTCATGTTGCACACCTTTTAGTTTTTGTCATTAAATGCTTTCAATATTTGTATATGAATTTCTACAATGCATAGTTGGTTTGAGGTTAAGTCAATATGTATATTGTGTTGTTTACCGATGGTCCCTACCTAGTCCCATATGGATATCCAAAGTCAACGCAAATTTACCATTTCGAATCGATGATTACTTGTGTGCTACCAGCTGTGGGCAGGATTTGAAACAAACCCAACGTTCATTTACATTGTGTTGTGAATAAGCCTGGTCAATTTGACCTGAGGACTCCTCCAGCCTCCCAACAGGACTCTGGTAACACTGAAAAAACATGGAAGAAGCGGAAGGAGGACAGGAAGAGGCTCCAACCACAGCTAGAGAGGAGCACAACTCAGTCAAAGGGAGGAAGTGAAGGTTGCAGGTAGAATGTACAGTGGGGCAAAAAAGTATTTAGTCAGCCACCAATTGTGCAAGTTCTCCCACTTAAAAAGATGAGAGAGGCCTGTAGTTTTCATCATAGGTACACTTCAACTATGACAGAGAAAATGAGAAAAACAAATCCAGAAAATCACATTGTAGGATTTTTAATGAATTTATTTGCAAGTTATGGTGGAAAATAAGTATTTGGTCAATAACAAAAGTTTATCTCAATACTTTGTTATATACCCTTTGTTGGCAATGACAGAGGTCAAATGTTTTCTGTAAGTCTTCACAAGGTTTTCACACTGTTGCTGGTATTTTGGCCCATTCCTTCATGCAGATCCCCTCTAGAGCAGTGATGTTTTGGGGCTGTTGCTGGGCAACACGGACTTTCAACTCCCTCCAAAGAATTTCTATGGGGTTGAGATCTGGAGACTGGCTAGGCCACTCCAGGACCTTGAAATGCTTCTTACGAAGCCACTCCTTCGTTGCCCGGGTGGTGTGTTTGGGATCATTGTCATGCTGAAAGACCCAGCCACGTTTCATCTTCAATGGCCTTGCTGATGGAAAGAGGTTTTCACTCAAAATCTCACGATACATGGCCCGATTCATTCTTTCCTTTACACGGATCAGTCGTCTTGGTCCCTTTGCAGAGAAACAGCCCCAAAGCATGATGTTTCCACCCCAATGCTTCACAGTAGGTATGGTGTTCTTTGGATGCAACTCAGCATTCTT
Organism: Oncorhynchus mykiss; assembly: GCF_057628025.1. Lineage (NCBI taxonomy): Eukaryota > Metazoa > Chordata > Actinopteri > Salmoniformes > Salmonidae > Oncorhynchus > Oncorhynchus mykiss. The sequence goes on from NC_143030.1 coordinate 11,670,203, forward strand.
TGTCCTCCAAACACGACGAGTTGAGTTTTTACCAAAAAAGTTATATTTTGGTTTCATCTGACCATATGACATTCTCCCAATCTTCTTCTGGATCATCCAAATGCTCTCTAGCAAACTTCAGACGGGCCTGGACATGTACTGGCTTAAGCAGGGGGACACGTCTGGCACTGCAGGATTTCAGTCCCTGGCGGCGTAGTGTGTTACTGATGGTAGGCTTTGTTACTTTGGTCCCAGCTCTCTGCAGGTCATTCACTAGGTCCCCTCGTGTGGTTCTGGGATTTTTGCTCATCGTTCTTGTGATCATTTTGACCCCACGGGGTGAGATCTTGCGTGGAGCTCCAGATCGAGGGAGATTATCAATGGTCTTGTATGTCTTCCATTTCCTAATAATTGCTCCCACAGTTGATTTCTTCAAACCAAGCTGCTTACCTATTGCAGATTCAGCCTTCCCAGCCTGGTGCAGGTCTACAATTTTGTTTCTGGTGTCCTTTGACAGCTCTTTGGTCTTGGCCATAGTGGAGTTTGGAGTGTGACTGTTTGAGGTAGTGGACAGGTGTCTTTTATACTGATAACAAGTTCAAACAGGTGCCATTAATACAGGTAACGAGTGGAGGACAGAGGAGCCTCTTAAAGAAGAAGTTACAGGTCTGTGAGAGCCAGAAATCTTGCTTGTTTGTAGGTGACCAAATACTTATTTTCCACCATAATTTGCAAATAAATTCATTAAAAATCCTACAATGTGATTTTCTGGATTTTTTTTCTCATTTTGTCTGTCATAGTTGAAGTCTACCTATGATGAAAATTATAGGCCTCTCTCATCTTTTTAAGTGGGAGAACTTGCACAATTGGTGGCTGACTAAATACTTTTTTGCCCCACTGTATATATTCCTCTGCCGGAGGTTCACCTTATATGGCGACACCCCCATTGCACTCAAACCCCCGGTTTAGAGCCATTAGACATGTCTGATGGCAGGTGGGCCATGAAGCCAATGATTGTCATCACGTACAAAGGAAACAATGTGTTACCTAACATTGTGTAAACATCACATGTAAAGGAGACGATGTCACGTGTAATGGACAGAATGTGTTGTGTGGCTGTAGTTAAGGAGGCTTGGGCAGAAAACATGTATAAACAGCAATGTAAAAGATAAGTGATTGATGCATTAGAAGCTTGAAGATTTTGCGGCAAGGTAAGAACAGAACTTAATTACTATTGTTAGAAGCTACTGCGTTGTTTTTCAAAATCTATAAAATCCACATCAGTTGTGAGGCTGTGGAACAAAAAGAGAAGTGTTACTGGTTTTCATGTTAATTCATCTGTTGGATAAAGTGCTGAGAAGTAAAGTAACAATAAAACAACTACAGACTCAGGGGATTCACCTCAGTTGGCTCCGTGGCCAGACCTTATTGTGGGCTTGAGCAGGAAGCCACAGGGGAGCTACAGGGTAACTGTAAACAGAACACTAAATGCCACTAGGAGGTTAGCCTGTAAGGTTTTCAACCTCCACCCAGACAAAGTGCTGAACCTGTTTTCAGTTAAGAATGAATTCAGCTGAAATCCTATCCCCAGGCCTTAAGCGAGTAACCAGGACACAAACTACCCATAATCAGTAGCGTCAGAGTATACAAAATCTACAGACACTATGAAAGCTTAAACCAAGTGTAATTCTTCCCAGAGTGTCAATACAGCTGCATTAGACAACGACATGTTCACACAAACACTGCTATTTAAAGATGCCGAGTCTCCTCCTACACACCTGAACAGCCAATGCATCTCTGTTGCTAGACAGAGATATCCTGACATAATGTAAACGTTATACATTACCCTCTCTCCCTCAGTGACATATCCTGACATAATATAAACGTTATACATTACCCTCTCTCCCTCAGTGACATATCCTGACATAATGTAAACGTTATACATTACCCTCTCTCCCTCAGTGACATATCCTGACATAATGTAAACGTTATACATTACCCTCTCTCCCTCAGTGACATATCCTGACATAATGTAAACGTTATACATTACCCTCTCTCCCTCAGTGACATATCCTGACATAATGTAAACGTTATACATTACCCTCTCTCCCTCAGTGACATATCCTGACATAATGTAAACGTTATACATTACCCTCTCTCCCTCAGTGACATATCCTGACATAATGTAAATGTTATACATTACCCTCTCTCCCTCAGTGACATATCCTGACATAATGTAAACGTCATACATTACCCTCTCTCCCCCAGTGACATATCCTGACATAATGTAAACGTTATACATTACCCTCTCTCCCCCAGTGACATATCCTGACATAATGTAAACGTTATACATTACCCTCTCTCCCTCAGTGACATATCCTGACATAATGTAAATGTTATACATTACCCTCTCTCCCTCAGTGACATGAACAAGTATATTTCATATTCTCAGAACCCAACAGTAGGAAGGAGTGAGCTAACCTCTGTGGCAAGCAGGGATAGACTAAGAGGAGTGATGATTGGATAAATTGGTTGATAAATTGGAGCTCAGGGCTCCACTGATAAAAACAGCTTAGGGTAGGAAGACAGGGAGGCCCCGACACCTGGAAAGAGGCTCATACCACGGGATAATCCAGGCCTACAACACGTGGTGGGAGTTGACCCAGCCTGTGAGGTCGAGAGAAGATCCAAAAGCAAAGACTGCCCACGAGGGAGTGAAATTAATAGGTCCGTCTGGGAGGCGGCCCGAAATGCCCACGACGGAGTGAAATTAATAGGTCCGTCTGGGAGGTGGCCCGAAATGCCCACGACGGAGTGAAATGAATAGGTCCGTCTGGGAGGTGGCCCGAAACTAGTCACCTCGACAGTTGTGATGCAGTCACCACCACAAGTCTCACAAAACAACGGTTTTGGACGAGACTGACTTTATGACCAAAAATATTCCTACTTACACTTTGTATTGAATTAAAATGTTTCTGATTCATATCGGATGCCACATAGGCTTTTTCTAAATGAGAAATTGGTTTGAAGGAGCAGTTGCTCTTTAAGATACTGTAGCAACCTCGCAATTCTTGAGCATAATTATTTTGATAAACGTGAAAAGGGGCATCTATTAAACATTTAATTAAATTAGTATGACCATAGCATATTTAGATTTATTTTCTGATGTATTTTGATATTATTTCCACATTTACTGATCACCTGATGACCTACCGTGAATATAGTGGTTTGATTTCTAAAAGGGTCCTATTTTAAATGAGGAATTTTTCATCCCGTATATTTTCTGTTTGAACTAATGTCTGTTGAATGAAGATATGTTCAATATAAAATGTGAACTGCTCACTAATCGCCTGCTATGAATACACTGTTTTAATGTCGTACATATCCATTTTGTTTACGGGAGGTTTGTCTTACTGTATAATAGCTGTGTGTGAGTGTGTGTGTGAGTGTGAGTGTGTGTATGAGTGAGTGTCTGTGTGTGTGTATGTGTGTGAGTGTGAGTATGTGTGTGAGTGTGTGTGTGTGTGTGTGTGAGTGTGTGTATGTGTGTGAGTGTGTGTGTGTGTGTGTGTGTGTGTATGTGTGTGAGTGTGTGTATGTGTGTGAGTATGTGTGTGAATCTGGTTTTAGCTGTATAGAATTAACGGTCAATTGTTGATACATTTTATCTGATCATTTTGTAAATATTTTTCTTTCTTGTTGTTGGAGAGTGTATGATTATGTAAGATGTGATTAGACAATCCTGTTTCTTGATTGAGATATCAATAAAGAATAAAACATCCGTGAGCCTTAGGCCCAGGCAATGTTTAGAAGTGAGTTTAGGAGGTATGCTAACTTATTTCTAATGTTTCATCAGACCTGCTGTGTCCATCGGGGCTTGTTTTATTCACCACTAGCTAACAATCAGTAGAAGTGAATGGGGCTTGTTTTAGCCACCACTAGCTAACAATCAGTAAAGGGAATGGGGCTTATTTTAGCCACCACTAGCTAACAATCAGTAGAAGTGAATGGGGCTTGTATGCGTGTTCTCTTTTTCCAATGGCAAAATAAATCAGTAGCTAGGACTGTTAGCCAAATGATTTCACCAGTTAGATAGTCCGGGCCTGAAGAAAACCAGTTAGATAGTCCGGGCCTGAAGAAAACCAATTAGATAGTCCGGGCCTGAAGAAAACCAATTAGATAACAACCAATAGAAGTGAATATGGCATGTGACATCAAAACAAATATGAGATTGATTTGATGTTTTGGTCACGTGCCACATTCACTTCTATTGGTTGTTAGCTAGCATACGTTTGTAGTGGCTGTTAAGAGAAAACCCAACCATGGATTAGTTGTAGAAGCCCTCAATTGGTACTTAATTGAATGAGTTTGACACCCCTGCATTATAGAATGAGCAGTAGAAAAAAAATAGGTGAGTAAATGTTGTTTGCTGTGAATCAAGTAATGCTCCCTGTATTTTCAATGCATTTTTCTGTGAAACATTGGTAAACACTACACGTGGGGGCTCCCGAGTGGCGCAGCGGTCTAAGGCACTGCATCTCAGTGCTAGAGGAGTCACTACAGACCCTGGTTCGATCCCGGGCTGTTTCACAACCGGCCGTGATCGGGAGTCCCATAGGGCGGAGTACAATTGGCCCAGCGTCATTCGGGTTAAGTTTTGGCCGAGGTAGGCCATCATTGTAAAATAAGAATTTGTTCTTAACTGACTTGCCTTGTTAAATAAAGGGTCAATGAAATGTAAACACCGATAATCAGACATAACTGGTTTACATACATATCAGTAACATGCATTTGTGACTATGAACACTGTAATGGCTTCTCACAACAACCTTTAATATTCCATCTAGATTATTTATTTTATTGTCAAACACAGCGATCTTTACTTACTACCTTTCAGTAACCAATTACATTGAGGTTACCACCATCTACTGTAAACATATATATCATTTTACAAACTATTCAACTCATCAAGGTGCCGGTCTCTTGTCCCTTTTCTTGTGAAGGATTTTATCCCAATACAAATTGCACTTTTTAAATAGGAGTAAAAACTGACATTTGAGTTTGTTGCGCCCCTAAAATGGCACCCCAATTCCTGGGCTATATAGTGTAGTGTATATACAGTGTGCAAAACATTAAGAACACCTTCCTAATATTGACTTGCATTGCAGTTCTCGACACACCTAAACCGTTGCGCCTGGCACTTACTACCAGACCCCGTTCAACGGCACTTTAATATGTGTCTTGCCCATTCACCCTCTGAATGGCACACATACACACAATCCATGTCCCAATTGACTCAAGGCTTAAAAACATCCTTCTTTAACCTGTCTCCTCCTCTTCATCTACACTGATTTGAAGTGGGTTTAACAAGTGACATCAATAAGGGATCATATCTTTAATCTGGATTCACCTGGTCCGTCTGTCCTGGAAAAAGCCGGTGATCTTAATGTTTTGTCCATTCAGTTTATAGTTTCATGCTCTACATAGAGAACAGGGTGACGTTTGGAAACCACACCTTTAGTTACATTCATTACCGTTTGTTGTGTTGGCTCACGTTTAATCTGATCGAATACTTGCAAAGCCAATTACATTCATTTAACTTAACCTTTATAAAAGTTGAGCTTGTAAAAATAAATCACAAAAAAGAAAACATTTCTCAAATGAAGTAACTTCATCTACATCGTCCTCTTTTTGCATATTACGTTATACTATCTGCCTTGTATATTAGTAAACAAAAAACAGAAACGGTGAAAATCCCCAAAACAACACAATACCTTTATAAATACAGCATATAGGCTTGAGGTTCAGAAACCAAAATGTCCCAGAACTCACACTGACAATAAAACCAAAATGTCCCAGAACTCACACTGACAATAAAACCAAAATGTCCCAGAACTCACACTGACAATAAAACCAAAATGTCCCAGAACTCACACCGACAATAAAACAAAAATGTCCCAGAACTCACACTGGCAATAAAACCAAAATGTCCCAGAACTCACACCGACAATAAAACCAAAATGTCCCAGAACTCACACCGACAATAAAACCAAAATGTCCCAGAACTCACACCGACAATAAAACCAAAATGTCCCAGAACTCACACTGACAATAAAACCAAAATGTCCCAGAACTCACACCGACAATAAAACAAAAATGTCCCAGAACTCACACTGACAATAAAACCAAAATGTCCCAGAACTCACACCGACAATAAAACCAAAATGTCCCAGAACTCACACTGACAATAAAACCAAAATGTCCCAGAACTCACACCGACAATAAAACCAAAATGTCCCAGAACTCACACCGACAATAAAACCAAAATGTCCCAGAACTCACACTGACAATAAAACCAAAATGTCCCAGAACTCACACTGACAATAAAACCAAAATGTCCCAGAACTCACACTGACAATAAAACCAAAATGTCCCAGAACTCACACTGACAATAAAACCAAAATGTCCCAGAACTCACACCGACAATAAAACCAAAATGTCCCAGAACTCACACCGACAATAAAACCAAAATGTCCCAGAACTCACACCGACAATAAAACCAAAATGTCCCAGAACTCACACCGGCAATAAAACCAAAATGTTTTCTCAAGGAAAACATTGCGACTTCTATTCAACCCAGGCAGCATCAGTTTCAACTGTGTTCTCCAGTCCTGGTCCCTGGGACCCAAGGTGCACATTTTTGTTATTGTCTTAGCTCTAATACACCTCCATCAGTCAAGTGTGTTAGTTCAACAACAGAAATGCTCACCCTTTTGGGTCCCCAGGATTAGGAAACAGTGAGTTACAACATCTATCAAATTGAGGCAGACCTACCAGAAGATTATAGATTTGTATGATTATTCTTGATTGTCAAGTCATCTCAACAAATCATATAATGTACCTGTAAACTGCCCATGATAACCCTCTTATAGGTCTCAATTACTAGTTATCAATGACTAGTTATCAGTTATTAGGTACTAGTTACTTACTAGTTATCAGTTATTAGGTACCAGTTACTTACTTGTTATCAATTATTAGGTACCAGTTACTTACTAGTTATCAATGACTAGTTATCAATGACAAGTTATCAATTATTAGGTACCAGTTACTTACTTGTTATCAGTTATTAGGTACCAGTTACTAACTAGTTATCAGTTATTAGGTACCAGTTACTAACTAGTTATCAATGACAAGTTATCAGTTATTAGGTACCAGTTACTTACTTGTTATCAATTATTAGGTACCAGTTACTTACTAGTTATCAGTTATTAGGTACCAGTTACTAACTAGTTATCAATGACAAGTTATCAATTATTAGGTACCAGTTACTAACTAGTTATCAATGACAAGTTATCAATTATTAGGTACCAGTTACTTACTAGTTATCAGTTATTAGGTACCAGTTACTTACTAGTTATCAATGACTAGTTATCAGTTATTAGGTACCAGTTACTGACTAGTTATCAGTGATTAGTTATCAGTTATTAGGTACCAGTTACTGACTAGTAAACAGTGACTAGTTATCAGTTATTAGGTACCAGTTACTGACTAGTTATCGAGTAATAGATTACAGGACCCTAAGGAGCCTGGTCGATGTAGTACACTATATATAGGGAATAGGGTGCTATATATAGGGAATAGGGTGCTATATATAGGGAATAGGGTGCTATATATAGGGAATAGGGTGCTATTTGTCCGACCAAACAAAGACAGTGTGTTGTCCATGTTAGATGTAAATATCTGCCAGGCTGGACAAAAAAATGATAAACAATGAGACCCAGTGAACACTCAGGTGAATGCTTTTTAAGTCTAACAGTCAGATCACACTTGTGTTTTTATTAGACCTTTATTTGTGTTTAAAGGTGTACATGTTGGTGTGTCTGAAATCTGTCATGCCTCCTACTTACTAAAACTACAAATTGTGTACTAACAGTACTACATACTATTTAGGACGTACTGGTTAGTAAAGATGTATGCAGTAAGCAACAAATATCAACATACTACTTATCTAATGCGCAAATCGGGCTAGTTTCTACCATTCGCTCATTTTTGTAGAGCGCCGTCCCCTATTCTGATTATCGGCTGTTGTCAAACACAAGTGGGTGTGAAAAGACGATTCGCTCCCTCAATAGCGTATATAGCGAATTCCACTAGACGAAAGGCTAAATTAATATGACATCCTGGCATTTAAAACACACTCAAAGTCAAATAATATTAAAACATTCTACTTTCACATTCCCGAAAAAGCCTCCCCCATTAGAAGGCAGGCACAGGTGTTCTGACACAGCCAGCACGTGTGTGTCTACTGCAGGGCACAGGAGCCACAGGGTAGAAAGTCCTGTACGTATACAGCCACAGCCCTGGTGAGGTATGTCATACTGCCAAATCGTCCACTAGGGGCGCTGTCATACAGCAAGCGACACACTCCTGTGGAGGGGTCTCTCTCTAAGATCTGCTCCTCTGCTCCCAAGTCCTTCTGTAGAGGAAGGGAGGGAGGGACTTTAATTTAAGAAAAAAAAGAAAGAAAAGGAAAGAAAGAAGGAAAGAAAGGAAGGAAAAAGAAAGAAGGAAAGGAAAGAAGGAAAAGAAGGAAGGAAGGAAAGAAGGAAAAGAAAGAGAAGGAAAGAAGGAAAAGAAGGAAAATGAAAGAAGGAAAGGAAAGAAGGAAAAGGAAAGAAGGAAAAGGAAAGAAGGAAAAGGAAAGAAGGAAAAGAAAGAGAAGGAAAGAAGGAAAGGAAAGAAGGAAAGGAAAGAAGGAAAGGAAAGAAGGAAAAGAAAGAAGGAAAAGAAAGAAAGATGGAAAAGAAGGAAAAGGAAAGAAGGAAAGAAGGCAAAGAAAGAAAGATGGAAAAGAAAGAGAGAAGGAAAGAAAGAAGGAAAGGAAAGAAGGAAAGAAAGGAAAAGGCCCATCTAGTACTGGTAGAAAAAAAGAACAGAACCCACCTGTTTATAGAAGAACAAACAAATGCGAGCCCACCCACCTGGTCGTGGTAAAACATGTCGTTGGCGATGTGGACGATCTTCTCCACATGGATGATGCTGCCCACGCTGTCTATATCCACGTCTGCCAGCATGGTGAGAACTAAGATGGCCTCCACCAGTAACTGGCGGTACTCTGGCTGGGGCACCCGGTTCAGCACCGTCTCCACGTGCACCGCAAACTTGATCTCATCTAAAGTCATCTGGGGTGTGACGGGGGTTGGGGGAGTGGAAGGATGGGAGGGGATGAGAGAGAGGGAGTTGGAGAGAGAGAGACTTTCTGAAGTCAGGAAGTACAGTGTCTGAATAGAAAACTATTCCAATGCATAAATCAGTAGTCATCATTTTTTTGAACATAATTTCTCAACAGAGGCATTTCTAATCAGCGCTGTGATTGGACGCCTTACCTCCCTTGTCGTTGAAGATGGTAGAACGAATCCTTCTATGGACAGACCATGACACTGCAAAGCCAAACAATTCCTTTAATGACTGAATGGGTTAGAATCAGACCTGGGTTCAAATACTACTAACATAATACTATTACTATACACAATATTAACATATAATACTATACACAATTCAATATTATATTAACATTATATATATAAAATACTACTAACATAATACTATTACTACACACAATACAGTATTATATTAATATTATATATATAAAATACTATATTTGGTAGAACCCTAAAGGGCGATTTCTAATACTATACCTATAAAAGGCAACAGTAAACATGAATGACCTCCCCCTTGAGCCAATTATTGACAACAATTCAAGCTCAATTGAACAAGATTCAGGAGTGGTGCCTGAGACAGCGTTTTCCAACACCATCAACTAAACACCACACGATGGAATTTATTTTGGAAGAACGGCGTTGCATCCCTCCAATAGAGTTCCAGACACTTGTAGGATCTATGCCAAGGTGGCCCAACACCCTATTAATGCACTGCAGTACTTAATGCAGCTGGTGGCCACACCAGATACTGACTGTTACTTTTGATTTTGACCCCCCCTTTGTTCAGGGACACATTATTCAATTTCTGTTAGTCACATGTCTGTGGAACTTGTTCAGTTCATGTCTCAGTTGTTGAATCTTGTTATGTTCATACAAATATTTACACATGTTAAGTTTTCTGAAGATTAACACAGTTGACAGTGAGAGGACGTTTCTTTTTTTGTTTGTGTATACATTGTTATACTAATATATATATATATATATATATATGTATATATACACACACAGACACACACAGTTATACTAAACTATAGATACTGTAATACTATACTAAATGTATATTGCAAGGTTAGTCCAGACCTTCTGCAGAATCTTCCAGACCTTCTGATAGAAGCCTATGGGGACTCTGTTGAGTGCTCCGTCTAGACGTCTCCTACGCAGCCATTGGCCGTGCCTCGTATCCTTGGTGATGGGCGTGCTCACAGGAACGTCCAGAGACTCTATGGAGGGGAGCCTGTACCTCTGTGACACACACACACACACAGGCCACATACTGTAGCAACCTTTACCCAACACCTAGCGACCTCATCAAGAGGTCCCCACCTCCTGGAATAGTGTTTAAGGTGTTGGCTTCACAGTCGCTTGACCCCAGTTCGAGTCCCGGCCAGGGCTACCCACCAAACTCACTACAACCCACCAAACTCACTACAACCCACCAAACTCACTACAACCCACCAAACTCACTACAACCCACCCAACTCACTACAACCCACCCAACTCACTACAACCTACCCAACTCACTACAACCTACCAAACTCACTACAACCTACCAAACTCACTACAACCCACCCAACTCACTACAACCTACCCAACTCACTACAACCTACCCAACTCACTACAACCTACCAAACTCACTACAACCTACCAAACTCACTACAACCTACCCAACTCACTACAACCCACCAAACTCACTACAACCCACCAAACTCACTACAACCCACCAAACTCACTACAACCCACCAAACTCACTACAACCCACCAAACTCACTACAACCTACCAAACTCACTACAACCCACCAAACTCACTACAACCCACCAAACTCACTACAACCCACCAAACTCACTACAACCCACCAAACTCAGTAGAACCCACCAAACTCACTAGAACCCACCAAACTCACTACAACCCACCAAACTCACTACAACCTACCAAACTCACTACAACCCACCAAACTCACTACAACCTACCAAACTCACTACAACCCACCAAACTCACTACAACCCACCAAACTCACTACAACCTACCAAACTCACTACAACCCACCAAACTCACTACAACCTACCAAACTCACTACAACCCACCAAACTCACTACAACCCACCAAACTCACTACAACCCACCAAACTCACTACAACCTACCAAACTCACTACAACCTACCAAACTCACTACAACCTACCAAACTCACTACAACCTACCAAACTCACTACAACCCACCAAACTCACTACAACCCACCAAACTCACTACAACCCACCAAACTCACTACAACCCACCAAACTCACTACAACCTACCAAACTCACTACAACCCACCAAACTCACTACAACCCACCAAACTCACTACAACCTACCAAACTCACTACAACCCACCAAACTCACTACAACCCACCAAACTCACTACAACCTACCAAACTCACTACAACCCACCAAACTCACTAGAACCCACCAAACTCACTACAACCCACCAAACTCACTACAACCCACCAAACTCACTACAACCTACCAAACTCACTACAACCCACTAAACTCACTACAACCTACCAAACTCACTACAACCTACCAAACTCACTACAACCTACCAAACTCACTACAACCCACCAAACTCACTACAACCCACCAAACTCACTACAACCCACCAAACTCACTACAACCCACCAAACTCACTACAACCCACCTAACTCACTACAACCCACCAAACTCACTACAACCCACCAAACTCACTACAACCCACCAAACTCACTACAACCCACCAAACTCACTACAACCTACCAAACTCACTACAACCTACCAAACTCACTACAACCCACCCAACTCACTACAACCTACCAAACTCACTACAACCTACCAAACTCACTACAACCCACCAAACTCACTACAACCCACCAAACTCACTACAACCCACCAAACTCACTACAACACAAATATATTCATACATATACAGTACCAGTCAAAAGTTTGGACACACCAACACATTCACCCACACATTCACCCACACATTCACCCACACATTCGCCCACACATTCACCCACACATTCACATTTTTCTTAACTTTTAAAAACTATTTTCTACATTGTAGAATAATAGTGAAGACATCAAAACTGGGAGGGAGACCTATACAGTACATATGAATATATAAATACATACGAGAATATAATGTATGCCCTATGGGCGGGAGGTTGTACCTCTGACAGAGACGTAAAATATACATACCAGTATACATATCACGTTAAGCCAATGAGAGATTAACCTTTCCAACTGCAAAATGGCAATTTCGCTATGATAATTACAATGAGTTAGGATGTAAACTGGGAAAGTGATGACCATTTGAAAGTATATTTTGTGTACTAAAATGCATTTGAACTCTTACCCCAGATTCAATATGTTCCATGTCCAATGAGTGTGATGTAAGGCTCTGAAGTGGGGAGAAAAGAATTCACAACAGGACAACAGCCAATGACAACCGTGTGGGTGAACAACTACGTTAAAAAAAATCACTGTGCCAACCGACCACCATTCTTATCACCATAGAGACCGCCCTATTACCAAGGCAATGACCGCCCTATTACCAAGGCAATGACCGCCCTATTACCAAGGCAATGACATATAAAAACCCTAGATCCAGTGGATTGACCACAAGTGAACCACAATCTGATTTTTGACCATAATTCAACTGGTTTTAAGTGACTTTTGCATGCATTACTGCATGACAGCGCACAAGTGAATTAACACCCTGTAACCAAGCAACAAGTCATGACCATCATCATCACCTGTCTTTGCTGCGACCATGACAACCTGAGCTCCTCCAACTGAAATGGAAAGATGACTGAGTGACAAGGTCTGGAGAGGAGAACAGTCTGGGTACTTTTGGTTTTTGGTCTGTAGGGTCATAACCAATGGTTTTCAACTTCAATATTCTGAAAGTGCCCTCCTCCTACATCAGTCCCCTTTTGAACGGGCTTGGCAATTATATAAATGAAATTCGTGAAAAAGCGGTAATGTAATATTTATATAACTATATTTGTGTTTGTGGATGAATTTGCTGAAGACCATTGGGCCACGTCCTTAACGATTAAATACTTTCTTTTTTTTTAACTACAAAAGTTAAATGACGTGTCACATTCACAGGGTTCTGAACCCTTTAAAGATGAGCGCTATGCAGAAATCACTCCTCCATTTCCTGGTTGCAAATATTCTAATACTTCGCCTAATTTCAGTTTATGTGACAAAACAAGCAAGTCTAATGTTGAGAATCATTGTACCGTCTTAAACTCTGTCAAATATATTTCTCATAACTAAATATATTGTATTTTCAGCTGTTTGAAGCCGGTGTACAAAACCCCAAATAAAAGATGCAAAATGCTAAACTTAAGAACAGGGAAACATAGAAATAGCACACATAGAACATATCTACCACTTCATAGACTTCAACGAGAAAGAAATGTGTGTTATAGATCTGTGTGTTATAGATCTGTGTGTTATAGATCTGTCAATGAGAATTTTGGTCAGGTCACCCCAAAAGTTGAATTTTGCAGCTTTAAAAAGCCAATAGACCTGTGACATCATGTTCTCCCAGCCAATTCGTTTTAGTTCAGGTTTAGTTGACCCATTTCCACCAGGTAAAATAACGAATCAGAAGGATAAACACACTACAATTAAAACTAATCATGTCGATCTCTCAGATGGTCAACATCCATCATTCCTTCTATACATCTGGAAATGGTTACATTTCTCCAGCCCCCCCCCCCACTTTGTTGCGGTTTCAATTCCAGAATGCCTCTTTAACACGTACCATCCTCATGTCACTCTTCAGCTTGCTGATGCCCGCCCTCTCGCTTTTGGTGGCGCCCACATTACCCACCTCGTGGATAGAGATGGCCGGACTGGCACCTGCGTCTACAGAACGCACTGGAACACACACACAATTATTTCATAGAACTAACATAGGATACCACATATAAGGATGTCATAATATGTGTGTGTAGTATTTTACATGTAAAATATGAGTTCATGGCAATCTAATAACTGTTCATAAAGATGTTCATAGGGATGTTATGACAGTTCATAGAGGCTTCATACCACTCTTCTGCACTCCAAACTCTTTCCCACTGAGGATGTGATGAAGCAGGATCTTTAATTCTGATGGACTCAGACTCATCAGACTCTCTGTAGCCTCCTCTCCTACAGGGCCCGCGACACACACACACACACGCACGCCACGCACGCACGCCACACACGCCACACACGCACGCACGCCACACACGCACGCGACACACGCACATAACAAACACGCACGCCACACACGCACGCGACACACGCACGCACGCCACACACGCACGCGACACACGCACGCACCACACGCACGCACCACACAATTTCAAAATGAACTTTTCGCATAAAAAATAATAATTGTATTGAATTGGTTACAGGATGTTTGACACTACTTCCTACTTCACTGTAGGGTCAAAAATAATACAAACATTTTAGGGAATGTCCTTTTCTAGTCATTGTGACCTGAGCAGTTGAGAGACTGTGCCAGCCTCTGGGTTCAACTTACTGCTACTATTAATTTGACTTATTACCTGAGCAGTTGAGAGACTGTGCCAGCTCAGTGGCCATCACCTGGATGATGAGTCCGATACGCAGCCTGTACATCTCACTGAACAGGCTGGGTTGGGTACGCATGTTCATCGCCAGGTACACCATGATCTCCTGTTAAATACACACACACACAACCGCAAGAGAGAGAGAGAGACAGAGGTCGTTTGAAAAGGAACGCTTGGCCAAACGACTGAGCTTACAGTATGTGTGCCTGTGTACCTGTGTGAGGATGGCTATAGTGATGTTGTTCTCACTAGCTTCATCTATCAGCATGGCCAGCTTGTCTGGAGGGATGGGTCTGAGAGACAGAGAGATGGAGAGAGAGAGGAGAGAGATGGAGAGAGAGGAGAGAGATGGAGAGAGAGAGGAGAGAGATGGAGAGAGAGAGGAGAGAGATGGAGAGAGAGAGGAGAGAGATGGAGAGAGAGGAGAGAGATGGAGAGAGAGGAGAGAGAGAGAAAGTAGGAAAGAGAGAGATGAAGGAATGCCAAGAGAGAGAGATGAAGGAATGCCAAGAGAGAGATGAAGTAATAGGAGAGAAAGAGAGAGATGAAGGAATGCCAAGAGAGAGATGAAGGAATGCCGAGAGAGAGAGAGGAAATAATAGGAAAGAAAGAGAGAGATGAAGGAATGCCGAGAGAGAGATGAAGGAATGCCGAGAGAGAGATGAAGGAATGCCAAGAGAGAGAGATGAAGGAATGCCAAGAGAGAGAGATGAAGGAATGCCAAGAGAGAGATGAAGGAATGCCAAGAGAGAGATGAAGGAATGCCAAGAGAGAGATGAAGGAATGCAGAGAGAGATGAAGGAATGCCAAGAGAGAGAGATGAAGGAATGCCAAGAGAGAGATGAAGGAATGCAGAGAGAGAGAGATGAAGGAATGCCAAGAGAGAGATGAAGGAATGCCAAGAGAGAGAGATGAAGGAATGGCAAGAGAGAGAGATGAAGGAATGCCAAAAGAGAGATGAAGGAATGCAGAGAGAGAGGAAATCATAGGAGAGAAAGAGAGAGGTGAAGGGATACAGAGAGAGACCATCACAACCATGTATCTTTTTAATATATTTAACCACCATCTACTGTATTTTTCAAGGGGAGCCCATGACAATATGCATCACTCAGAGTCTCTGGTCAAAAGTAGTGCCCTACAAAGGGAACCTGGTGCCCTACAAAGGGAACCTGGTGCCCTACAAAGGGAACCTGGTGCCCTACAAAGGGAACCTGGTGCCCTACAAAGGGAACCTGGTGCCCTACAAAGGGAACCTGGTGCCCTACAAAGGGAACCTGGTGCCCTACAAAGGGAACCTGGTGTCATTTAGGAAGCAGGATTTAGGAAGTAAACTGACGCCGTGATGGTCTTCTCCCGAGGTTCTGGAGGCAGACCCACAGTCAGGTGCTTCTGGTGGGCCAACAAATCAGAGCAAGCCTGGGGACACACAGCAACTAATCAAAAACAAGTATACGTTCATCAACCAATCAAAACAGATCTGTCCTCATCAACCAATCATAACAGGCCAATGCTGACACCTAGCCACCAATCAAAATATGCCAGTTGACACCTAGCAACCAATCACAAACAGTCCTGCTGAGACACAGAAACCAATCAAAAACAAGTACACACTCATCAACCAATCAAAACAGGCCTGCTAACCCCTAGCAACCAATCATTATAGGTGTTTGTATTTTTACCCAGTCGAGTTCCTCTACTTTCTTCCTCAGTATTCCAGAGATCATGCGTATGAGTCCCCAGTGTTTGAGATCTCCTGCCTTCACATACAGGTCTGTCAGCAGGGAGCGGACTGTAGAGCCTTTACCATGTAGTCTGGTGTCCCACTCCATACCCCTGGTGGACAGAGACACAAACACACACACACACAGAGACACACACACAGAGACACACACACACACAGGTCTGTCAGCAGGGAGTGGACTGTAGAGCCTTTACCATGTAGTCTGGTGTCCCACTCCATACCCCTGGTGGACAGAGACACACACACACACACACACACACACAGAGAGACACACACACACAGAGAGACACACACACACACACACACACAGAGAGACACACACACACACACAGAGACACAAACACAGAGACACGCACACACACACAGAGAGACACACACAGAGAGACAGAGACACGCAGACAGACAGAGACACGCACACACACAGACAGAGACACACAGACAGACAGAGACACACAATTCTTGAAAATTCTCAGGTTCAATTCAAAGCAGGTCGATTTGCAAGTATCGGTAAAGAAGGATGGAGGGATGAATACAGACAGACAGACAGAGATCTTTTGTATAAAGAGAGAGAATCTGACTTGTCTTTGAAGAGGATGTACAGTATGTCCGCCTGGTCTGGTAGACTGTGGGTGTCTCTGAGGAGCTGGACCAGACTAGTGTAGTCTATATCACCACTGGCATCTCTGGGCAGGTTACACTCTGTGGTCACTACTACCTGAGGAAACTATAGAGAGAGGTGGAGGAGAGAGAGAGAGAGAGAGAGAAAGTGAGAGAGAAAGTGAGAGTGTAGTCTTTTAGTATAAGGTTTGAGAAAATGTTAAATGTGTTCACATGTGTATGCAATCACACACACACCCCTACCTGACTGGTGTGAGGCGCAGAGGAATCTGTGAGGGTGAGGTGGAGGGAGGGCTGAGGGGAACGGAAGAGCTTGTTGGGGAGATATAAGTGGGCATCTGGAAGAGAGGGGGGGGGGGGTAGAGAGCGACAGAGAGGAGAGAGGAGGGAGAGGAGGGTAGAGAGAGTGACAGAGAGGAGGGGGGATGGGAGAGAGAGCGACAGAGAGGAGAGAGGAGGGAGAGGAGGGTAGAGAGAGTGACAGAGAGGAGGGGGGATGGGAGAGAGAGCGACAGAGAGGAGAGAGGAGGGAGAGGAAGGTAGATAGAGTGACAGGGAGGAGGGGGGATGGGAGAGAGAGCGACAGAGAGGGGGGTATAGCGACAGAGAGGGGGGGAGAGAGAGTGACAGAGAAGAGGGGGGGGAGGGGAGAGAGCAACAGAGAGGAGGTGGGGAGAGAGAGATGGGGGTAAAAAGAGAGATCTGTTCAATGACCTTGATCGAACAGGTGCAAGGGAGGAGCAACAACCTGCAGACACTGTGCCTCCATGGAATGAGTTGGACACCCTTAAAAAGTTTCTCACTGTGTAGGTGGAGTTCCTTAGCCTTGTGCATCAGAGACACCATTTCCTTGGTCTTCGTGGCTGCTGCTTTGAACCTGTCCAGCCCTCCAGAGTCACCTCTGACCTATAACCCAAAATAATCATCCAGAAAAGACATGGGACAAGTGTATTGGTTACACTTATTGGTTATATACTTATTGGTTATATATATATATATATATATATATATATATATATATATATATATATATATATATATATATATATATATATATATATATATATATATATATATATATATAACCATGGGGTCATATATGGGGTCAGTTTCTCAGATCTAGATGAATCCTCGTCCTGGGCAAAAAAAAAAGAAGCTCATTGGAGAATCTCCATTTAAATTGGTTTATAGTCCAGGATTAGGCTTAATCTGTGTCTGGAAAACCTGGCCTTATATATACACACACACACATAAACATACACACATATATATAGATGGTATATAAAAATGGTGTATTTACTAATAAATAACCCTGACCTTTGACCCTCTGCTGGGGTTCGCTGTGGTCAACAACTGGTCCAGGTACTGGGCTAGATCATCAGCGTCTAGAGGAGGGGAGAGATGAAGGGGAGTAGAAGGAGAGAGAAGAGAGAGACACACACACAGAGCTAAGGGCTTTGCAAGTTTGAATTTTATAAAGTTAGTGTGGGAGAGGTGGAAAGATTATTGTTATCGATCAATAATGACAAAACTCCTGCATTGACAGCAGATGGAAAGCTACTGCGGATGGTAGTGACCTCTATAGCCACTGATCTGTCATATTTTTAATCTGTGGCTAGAGGAAAGGCTTTGTCCTCAGGCCTGGAGGGAATTAATTCCGCTATCCAAGAGTGGTAAAGTGGCCTTAACTGGTTCTAACAGCAGACCTATAAGCTTGCTGCCAGCTCTTAGCAAAATTGTGTTTGACCAAATACAATGATATTTCACTGTAAACAAATTAACAACAGACTTTCAGCATGCTTATAGAGAAAGGCACTCAAAATGTACTGCACTGACACAAATGATAATAAGAAGATTGTGGGAGCTGTACGGTTAGATTTCAGTGCAGCCTTTGATATTACTGACCATAACCTGTTGTTGAAAACCTCTGCAACCTCTGCAATATCATGGATTCAGAGCGATCTATCTAATAGAACTCAAAGGGTTTTCTATAATGGAAGCTTCTCTAATGTCAAATATGTAAAGTGTGGTGTACCGCAAGGCAACTCCCTAGGCCCCCTACTCTTCTCTATTTTTACCAATGACCTGCCACTGGCATTAAACAAAGCATGTGTGTCCATGTATGCTGATGATTCAACCATATACACATCAGAAACCACAGGTAATGAAGTCACTGAAACTTTAACAAAGAGTTGCAGTCTGTTTTGGAATAAACTGGTCCTGAACATCTCTAAAACTAAGAGCATTGTATTTGGTACAAATAATTTCTTAAGTTCCAGACGTCAGCTGAATCTGGTAATGAATGGTGTGGCTGTTGAACAAGTTGAGGAGACTAAATTACTTGCCGTTACCTTAGATTGTAAACTGTCATGGTCAAAACATATCAAGTTGAAGTCTGAAGTTTACATACACCTTAGTAAAAATTCCCCGTCTTAGGTCAGTTAGTATCTCCACTTTATTTTAAGAATGTAAAATGTCCGAATAATAGTAGAGAGAATTATTTATTTCAGTTTTTATTTCTTTCATCACATTCCCAGTGGATCAGAAGTTTACATACACTCAATTAGTATTTGGTAATCAAACTTTAACTTCTTTACTGATGTCTTGAAATGTTGCTTCAATTTGTCCTCAAAATTTTTCCTCCCTCATGACGCCATCTATTTTGTAAAGTGCACCAGTCCCTCATGCAGCAAAGCACCCCCACAACATGATGCTGTCACCCCCGTGCTTCACGGTTGGGATGGTGTTCTTCAGCTTGCAAGCCTCCCCTTTTTCCTCCAAACATTACGATGGTCATTATGGTCAAACAGTTCTATTTGTGTTTCATCAGACCAGAGGACATTTCTTGAAAAAGTGCAGTTGCAAACCGTTTTTTTTATGGCGGTTTTGGAGCAGTGGCTTCTTCCTTGCTGAGCGGCCTTTCAGGTTATGTCGATATAGGACTCGTTTTACTGTGGACATAGATACTTTTGTACCCGTTTCCTCCAGCATCTTCACAAGGTCCTTTGCTGTTGTTCTGGGATTGATTTGCACTTTTTGAACCAAAGTACGTTCATCTCGAGCAGACAGAACGCGTCTCCTTCCTGAGCGGTATGACGGCTGCGTGGTCCCATGGTGTTTATACTTGCGTACTATTGTTTGTACAGATGAACGTGGTACCTTCAGGCATTTGGAAATTCCTCCCAAGGATGAACCAGACTTGTGGAGGTCTACAATTTTTTTTCTGAGGTCATGGCTGATTTCTTTTGATTTTCCCATGATGTCAAGCAAAGAGGCAGTGAGTTTTGAAGGTAGGCCTTCAAATACATCCACAGGTACACCTCCAATTGACTCAAATGATGTCAATTAGCCTATCAGAAGCTTCTAAAGCCATGACATCATTTTCTGGAATTTTTCAAGCTGTTTAAAGCCACAGTCAACTTAGTGTATGTAACCCACTGGAATTGTGATACAGTGAATTATAAGTGAAATAATCTGTCTGTAAACAATTGTTGGAAAAATTACATGTGTCATGTACAAAGTAGATGTCCTAACCGACTTGCCAAAACTATAGTTTTTTTTAACAAGAAATTTGTGGAGTGGTTGAAAAACAAGTTTTAATGACTCCAACCTAAGTGTATGTAAACTTCTGACTTCAACTGTAGATTCAATGGTCGTAAAGACGGGGAGAGGTCTGGCCGTATTAAAGAGATGCTCCGCTTTTTTGACACCACACTCCAAAATGCAAATCCTGCAGGACCTAGTTTTGTCTAATCTTGATTATTGTCCAGCCGTGTGGTCAAGTCCTGCAGGCTCTAGTTTAGTCTTATCTTGATTATTGTCTAGCCGTGTGGTCAAGTCCTGCAGGCTCTAGTTTTGTCTAATCTTGATTATTGTCCAGCCGTGTGGTCCAGTGCTGCAAGGAAAGACCTAGTTAAGCTGCAGCCGGCCCAGAACAGAGTGGCACATCTTGCTCTTCATTGTAATCAGAGGGCTGATATAAATACTATGCATGCCAGTCTCTCTTGGCTTAGAGTTGAGGAGAGACTGACTGCATCACTTCTTTTTATAAGGAACATTTACGTGTTGAAAATCCTAAATTGTTTGCATAGTCAACTTACACACACACACACTTACCCCACCAGACAACCCACCAGGGGTCTTTTCACAGTCCCCAAATCCAGAACAAATTCTAGGAAGCAGTATTATATAGAGCCTTTATTGTATGGAACTTCCTTCCATCTCATATTGCTCAAATAAACAGCAAACCTGGTCTCAAAAAAACAGATAAAGCATCACCTCGCGGCACAACGCCTCTCCCCTATTGGACCTAGATAGTTTGTGTGAATGTATTGATATGTAGGCTACTTGTGCCTTTTTTTAATGTATGTAGTTCTGCCTTTGATCTGTTCTTATCTATTGATGTTCTTTATTATGTCATGTGTCATGTTTTGTGTGGACCCAAGGAAGAGTAGTTGCTGCTTTTGCAACAGCTAATGGGGATCCTAATAAAATACCAAAATACCTCTATCCCTCCCCTTCCTCCTTCCCCCTCCCTTTCTTACCACCATTGAAGGTCAAGCCATGCTCAGCAAAGCATCCATAGTCATCATCATCATCATCATCATCTTGTTGCTGGCCCGTGCCACCCGCATGCTTACTGGCATCCAGGAAGCTGAGTTTGGCAAAACAGGAAGTGGTCAGGAACTCAGAGAGCTTCCCCGTCTGGATCCTGGAGGGAGAAAAATGAATGGATCGATGTCTGAGTGAGGGAAGGTACTAAGTGAATAAATGTGTGTGTGTGTGTGTGTGTGTGTGTGTGTGTGACCAAGTGATTTCAGAAAAAAATTATGAATGGTTAAATACATGAATGATCAAAAGATTGAACGATTAAACAAAAAAAAAAATGAATGAATGTTATTGTTCCTTCCATTTCTTCAAACAAACCGACAGATTAATGAATGAATGAATAAGGAGCCCTCACCTTGCTCCTCCATAGTATCCATCCTGTAGCTTCTTCAGAGTGGCCAGAACCGCAGGGTCCAAGTCAGAGTGGTCTTCAGCTGAAACATACAGGGACAATGAGCTAACACACACACACACACACACACACACACACACACACACTCC
The DNA here is from genome assembly GCF_057628025.1 of Oncorhynchus mykiss. Lineage (NCBI taxonomy): Eukaryota > Metazoa > Chordata > Actinopteri > Salmoniformes > Salmonidae > Oncorhynchus > Oncorhynchus mykiss. The sequence continues at coordinate 11,692,471 of NC_143030.1, forward strand.
CTGCTGTGTGACTCACTGAGCATGGTCTGAGAGATAGGAAAGGTGACAGTGGGTCTTCCAGTCATCCTCCATCGAGAGGAGAGGTAGGACAGGTCTGTACGGAGCATATCAACAATCATCTGGTTGTCCAACGCCAAGTAGAACTGCTGGTGATCTATGAACTGGAGGGAGGGAGGGGAGGGGAGGGGAGGGAAGGAGGAGGGGAAGGAGGGAGGGAGGGAGGGGAAGGGAGGGTTAGGGAGGGAGGGAGGGAGGGAGGGAGGGAGTAAAAAAGACTAGTAATTATCCCTCTCTTCCCGGGACATTCAGTAGCTACTGTCTAAAGTGATATCCAAATAAAGGAGCATTTGAACAATGAAATGATCCTAGAAAGTCATTAGGGATGTAAGGACACTCTTCAGTCCCCAGTTCAAAAGTTATGTTAAAAGTTGTGTGTGCATCGGTCGACAGGACCACTAATGTAACCATGCATCGGTCAGAAAATCGATTCAAAACATTACGAATCGCCGGTTCACTAAAATGTTTTGCTTAAATTACTTTCTACCTTCCGAAAATACCCCTCATCTTGTAATAACTGTGTCCTCTACTTCAGTGTCGAACTACGAATGTAATTGGGTTGACAGTCATTGATCTACAAATCATTTTTCTTGCTTAACAACCCCAGGTAATATCAGTAGCCCGAGTCAAACTGTGCTCTGTGTACAGCTTCTCTCGCTGACGTACGAGAGGTAGGCCTATTCCTGATCTGGCACATCTGTGCGTCACCTTCAGCATTCAAATGTTTTTAAAATGCCTTGCGAAATATTAGGCTTAATAGGTTGAATGACAACCAATGTAATTTGTTAGGTTAATATTATCAAATGTGCTGTTGAAAATTGTGTTTTACCAGAATAAAAGTAGCCTAAGCTACATCCGGAAAATACTACACTCATTTGGCTATAGGTAGGCTACATGCTATAGCTAGGCGACATGCTATGCTATAGCTAGGCGACATGCTATGCTATAGCTAGGCGACGTGCTATGCTATAGCTAGGCGACGTGCTATGCTATAGCTAGGCGACATGCTATGCTATAGCTAGGCGACATGCTATACAATAGCTAGGGGACATGCTATACAATAGCTAGGCGACATGCTATAGCTAGCCTACATTTGGCTATAGCTAGACTACATGCTATAGGTAGACATACTACATGCTATAGGTAGACAGACTACATGCTATAGGTAGGTAGACACACTACATGCTATAGGTAGACAGACTACATGCTATAGGTAGACAGACTACATGCTATAGGTAGACAGACTACATGCTATAGGTAGGTAGACACACTACATGCTATAGGTAGGTAGACACACTACATGCTATAGGTAGGTAGACACACTACATGATATAGGTAGGTAGAAAGACTACATGCTATAGGTAGGTAGACTACATGCTATAGGTGATCAGGTCTTACAATAGAGTTTATATTAATTGTTCTGGTTCACCATGAGCAATAGTATTGGAAGCTTCAGCTTTTACACACCTTTAGGGTTAGGGTTAAAGTTAGGATTAAGGATTAGGAGTAGAGTTATGTTCAGTGTTAGGGAAAAAATTATTCTTAAAATGGTCAAACATTTTTTTCCCTTAACTTAACCTTAAAATAGCATTTGAACAAATTCAGGACATGAAAAACAACCTGACTTGTCAAAAACGTTGTTGTTTCCCTACCTTGTCAGGACAATCAGGTGAAATGTTTGGACAATGGGGTCCTGAAAAGGTAAGAAATACACACACACAAAATGGTACTGTATCTACCTGTGGCGTGAAGGCAAAGATGGTGTTGCGGATGACATAGAATTTAGAGGTTCCTAGACATCCAATCCTCCTGTAGGGTCTACCAGTCAGCCCCAGTCTCTGGTTACGTCCTGGGGAAGGGGAAGAGTACAGATCGATGAGAGTAAGACCTTTAGACAGATCAACATTCACAAGGCCGCAGGGCCAGACGGATTACCAGGACGTGTACTCCGAGTATGCGTTGACCAACTAGCAAGTGTCTTCACTGACATTTTCAACCTCTTCCTGTCTGTGTCTGTAATACAAACATGCTTCAAGCAGACCACCATAGTCCCTGTGCCCAAGAACACTAAGGTAACCTGCATGAATGACTACCGACCAGTAGCACTCACATTCGTAGCCATGAAGTGCTTTGAAAGGCTGTTCATGGCTCACATCAACACCATTGTCCCAGAGACCCTGGATCCACTCCAATTTACATACCGCACCAACAGATCCATAGATGATGCAATCTCTATTGCACTCCACACTGCCCTTTCCCACCTGGACAAAAGGAACGCCTATGTGAGAATGCTATTCATTGACTACAGCTCAGCATTCAACACCAAAGTGCCCTCAAAGCTCATCAATAAGCTAAGGACCCTGGGACTAAACACCTCCCTCTGCAACTGGATCCTGGACTTCCTGACGGGCCGCCCCCAGGTGGTAAGGCTAGGTAACAACACATCGCCACGCTGATCCTCAACACGGGGGCCCCTCAGGACTGCGTGCTCAGTCCCCTCCTTTACTCCCTGTCAACTCATTACTTCACGGCCAGGCATGACTCCAACACCATCATTAAGTTAGCAGATAACACAACAGTGAAAAGGTAAGAAGTACACACACACAAAATGGTACTGTATCTACCTGTGGTGTGAAGGCAAAGATGGTGTTGCGGATGACATAGAATTTAGAAGTTCCTAGACATCCAATCCTCCTGTAGGGTCTACCAGTCAGCCCTAGTCTCTGGTTACCGACAACGATGAGACAGCCTATAGAGAAGAGGTCAGAGACCTGGCCGTGTGGTGCCAGGACAACAACCTCTTCCTCAACGTGATCAAGACAAAGGAGATGACCGTGGACTAATTGAAAAGGAGGACTGATCACATTCCCATTCTCATTGACGGGGCTTTAGTGGAGTAGGTTGAGAGCTTCAAGTTCCTTGGTGTCCACATTACCAACAAACTAACATGGTCCAAGCACACCAAGACAGTCGTGAAGAAGGCACAATAAAACCTATTCCCCCTCAGGAGACTGAAGAGATTTGGCATGGGTCCTCAGATCCTCAAAAGGTTCTACAGCTGCACCATCGAGAGCATCCTGATTGGTTGCAACACTGCCTGGTGCAGCAACTGCTCAGCCTCCGAACGCAAGGCACTACAGAGGGTAGTGAGTATGGCCCAGTACATCATTGTGGCCAAGCTTCCTGCCATCCAGGACCTGTTTACCAGGCGGTGTCAGAGGAAGGCCTTAAAAATGGTCAAAGACTCCAGCCACCCTGGTCATAGACTGTTCTCTCTGCTACCGCATGGCAAGCGGTGCTGGAGTGCCAAGTCTAGGTCCAAGAGGCTTTCTAAACCGCTTCTACCCCCAAGCCATAAGACTCCTGAACATCTAGTCAAATGGCTACCCAGACTATCTACAGTGCCTTGCGAAACTATTCGGCCCCCTTGAACTTTGCGACCTTTTGCCACATTTCAGGCTTCAAACATAAAGATATAAAACTGTATTTTTTTGTGAAGAATCAACAACAAGTGGGACCCAATCATGAAGTGGAACGACATTTATTGGATATTTCAAACTTTTTTAACAAATCAAAAACTGAAAAATTGGGCGTGCAAAATTATTCAGCCCCTTTACTTTCAGTGCAGCAAACTCTCTCCAGAAGTTCAGTGAGGATCTCTGAATGATCCAATGTTGACCTAAATGATTAATGATGATAAATACAATCCACCTGTGTGTAATCAAGTCTCAGTATAAATGCACCTGCACTGTGATAGTCTCAGAGGTCCGTTAAAAGCGCAGAGAGCATCATGAAGAACAAGGAACACGCCAGGCAGGTCCGAGATACTGTTGTGAAGAAGTTTAAAGCCGGATTTGGATACAAAAAGATTTCCCAAGCTTTAAACATCCCAAGGAGCACTGTGCAAGCGATAATATTGAAATGGAAGGAGTATCAGACCACTGCAAATCTACCAAGACCTGGCCGTCCCTCTAAACTTTCAGCTCATACAAGGAGAAGACTGATCAGAGATGCAGCCAAGAGGCCCATGATCACTCTGGATGAACTGCAGAGATCTACAGCTGAGGTGGGAGACTCTGTCCATAGGACAACAATCAGTCGTATATTGCACAAATATGGCCCTTATGGAAGAGTGGCAAGAAGAAAGCCATTTCTTAAAGATATCCATAAAAAGTGTAGTTTAAAGTTTGCCACAAGCCACCTGGGAGACACACCAAACATGTGGAAGAAGGTGCTCTGGTCAGGTGAAACCAAAATTGAACTTTTTGGCAACAATGCAAAACGTTATGTTTGGCGTAAAAGCAACACAGCTCATCACCCTGAACACACCATCTCCACTGTCAAACATGGTGGTGGCAGCATCATGGTTTGGGCCTGCTTTTCTTCAGCAGGGACAGGGAAGATGGTTAAAATTGATGGGAAGATGGATGGAGCCAAATACAGGACCATTCTGGAAGAAAACCTGATGGAGTCTGCAAAAGACCTGAGACTGGGATGGAGATTTGTCTTCCAACAAGACAATGATCCAAAACATAAAGCAAAATCTACAATGGAATGGTTCAAAAATAAACATATCCAGGTGTTAGAATGGCCAAGTCAAAGTCCAGACCTGAATCCAATCAAGAATCTGTGGAAAGAACTGAAAACTGCTGTTCACAAATGCTCTCCATCCAACCTCACTGAGCTCGAGCTGTTTTGCAAGGAGGAATGGGAAAAAAATGTCAGTCTCTCGATGTGCAAGACTGATAGAGACATACCCCAAGCGACTTACAGCTGTAATCGCAGCAAAAGGTTGCGCTACAAAGTATTAACTTAAGGGGGCTGAATAATTTTGCACGCCCAATTTTTCAGTTTTTGATTTGTTAAAAAAGTTTGAAATATCCAATAAATGTCGTTCCACTTCATGATTGTGTCCCACTTGTTGTTGATTCCTCACAAAAAAATACAGTTTTATATCTTTATGTTTGAAGCCTGAAATGTGGCAAAAGGTCGCAAAGTTCAAGGGGGCCGAATACTTTCGCAAGGCACTGTACATTGCCGACCACCCCCCCCCCCCCCCCCCCCTTTACACTGCTGCTAGTCTGTTATTATCTATGCATAGTCACTTTAATAACTGTACCTACATGTACACATTACCTCGACTAACCTGTACACATGGACTCTGTACCGGTACCCCTTGTACATAGCCTCGCTATTGTTATTTTACTGCTGCTCTTAAATTGTTTGTTACTTGTAAGTAAGCATTTCACTGTAAGGTTGAAACCTGTTGTATTCAGCATTTCACTGTAAGGTTGAAACCTGTTCTATTCAGCATTTCACTGTAAGGTTGAAACCTGTTGTATTCGGCATTTCACTGTAAGGTTGAAACCTGTTGTATTCAGCATTTCACTGTAAGGTTGAAACCTGTTGTATTCAGCATTTCACTGTAAGGTTGAAACCTGTTGTATTCAGCATTTCACTGTAAGGTTGAAACCTGTTGTATTCAGCATTTCACTGTAAGGTTGAAACCTGTTCTATTCAGCATTTCACTGTAAGGTTGAAACCTGTTGTATTCAGCATTTCACTGTAAGGTGAAACCTGTTGTATTCGGCGCATGTGACAAAAACAATTTGATTTGATATTCAGCATGCTTTTTAGTCTAGGATTAGGGTCCGGGAAACTGGCCGTCACCGCCTGGTGTAGAAGTGGCTTCCAATAGCTCACCAGTTTTTTATTTTTTGTAATGGTATTTTCTTGCCGTCAAAAACTTTTTTGTATGGTAGTGAAAGATTTATTACCGAGTTATACGTAAATGTGGCTGAGGACTCTAGCAGGTTGGATGTGGATGGGGTGTGTCAGCTACTGTCTCCACCTCTATCCCATTCTTCCCTAACTTTCTCCCTTCCTTCCCTCTCTGTTTACCGAGTCGTGCGTAAATGTGGCTGAGGACTCTAGCAGGTTGGACGTGGATGGGGTGTATGTCGGCTATTGTCTCCACCTCTATCCCATTCTTCATCAACAACTCCTGGATCTCCTCGTTCTCTGCCAGGATAGACACTACAGGAAAAAACATAGGAGTTATGACTGACTTATTTCACTATTAAAATAGCTAGAAATATGTCATTTTCTCTGTAAAATGTTCTTGACTGTTGGGTTCTTCCGTAAACAAGTATGTTATGAGATGATTTCAACAATCATGCAACAAACTTAAAAAATGATTAATAAATCAATATAAACAGTAACACTCAAAAGCTGACATCTACTCATTCAAGATTTGTATTTATTTTTACTATTTTCTACATTGTAGAATAAGAGTGAAGACATCAAAACTATGAAATAATACATATGGAATCAGGCAGTAAGCAAAAAAAGTGTTAAACAAAGTAGCTACCCTTTGCCTTGACAACTTTGTACACTCTTTGCATTCTCTCAACCAGCTTCACCTGGAATGTTTTTCCAACAGTCCACATGTGCTGCTTTTCCTTCACTCTGCAGTCCAACTCATCCCAAACCATCTCAATTGGGTTGAGGTCGGGTGATTGTGGAGGCCAAGTCATCTGATGCAGCACTCCATCACTCTCCTTCTTGGTCAAATATACTTTTCACGGACTGGAGGTGTTGGGTCATTGTCCTGTTGAAAAACAAATGATAGTCCCACTAAGCGCAAACCTGATGGGATGGCGTATCGCTACAGAATGCTGTGGTAGCCATACTGGTTAAGTGTGCTTTGAATTCTAAATAAATCACTGACAGAGTCCCCAGCAAAGCACCCCCACCATGCTTCACAGTGGGAACCACAAATGAAGATCATCTGTTGACCTACTCTGCGTCTGACAAAGACAAGGCGGTTGGAACCAAAAATCTCAAATTTGGACTCATCAGACCAAAGGACAGATTTCCACCGGTCTAATGTCCATTGCTCGTGTTTCTTGGCCCAAGCAAGTCTCTCCTTCTTAATAGTGTCCTTTAGTAGTGGTTACTTTGCAGCAATTAGACCATGAAGGCCTGATTCTCCTCTGGACAGTTGATGTTGAGATGTGCCTGTTACTTGAACTCTGTGAAGCATTCATTTTGGGTGCAATCTGAGGTGCAGTTAACTCTAATGAAGTTATCCTCGGCAGCAGAGGTAACTCTGGGTCTTCCTTTCCTGTGGCGGTCCTCATGAGAGCCAGTTTCATCATAGCGCGTGATGGTTTTTGTGACTGCACTTGAAGAAACTTCCAAAGTTCTTGAAATGTTCCCTATTGACTGACCTTCACATCTTGAGGTAATGATGGACTGTCATTTCTCTTTGCTTATTTGAGCTGTTCCTTCCATAATATGGACTTGGTCTTTTACCAAATAGGGCTATCTTTGTATACCACCCCTACCTTGTCACAACACAACTGATTGGCTCAAACGCATTAAGAAGGAAAGAAATTCCACAAATGAACTTTTAAGAAGGCACACCTGTTAATTGAAATGCATTCCAGGTGACGACCTCATGAAGCTGGTTGAGAGAATGCCAAGAGTGTGCAAAATATATTTTGATTTGTTTAACACTTTTTGGTTTTCTACATGATTCCATGTGTTATTTCATAGTTTATGTCTTCACTATTATTCTACAATGTAGAAAATAGTCAAAATAAAGAAAAACCCTTGAATGAGTAGGTGTCCAAACTGTATATATATTCAATAGCAACATTCAGTATACAGTATTTATTAAGGCTGGTTTACAGTTGGTCTATCGACATGTCTGTAGACAGTTGCCATAGCGACATCATAAACATTCTATTCTTGTCCGACATCAGCAGCCCGGTGTTCCCCCGAATAGCATACTTGCTCTATTTTAACGCCTATAAACCAATCAGTTAAAAAAATTAGGTAAAATGTCAACTACAAGCAACTTTCTAAACAATATTTTGGTTCATTTTTTTAGCTAGCTAGCTGGCTAATCAGTTCAAACAATGACCAAGACTATAACTTCAGCTAATTTTATTTTCATTATTACAGAAAAATTAACCCACATCAGGTAAAGATGGCGAGCTTCCAGAAAATACCTTACGGTTGTGAATGTGACAAAAATAAAAGTAGGTCATTCTATAAGAGAATTGTAGAACTCCTGCACCACTTTGTCACAGATGGATTTGGTCTTGTTGCTGTAGTAACTAGTAACCACAACAAGGAAACCGCCAGTCGCAGCGACGATCAACACTCCACACGAGTATAAATGACCTGTTGTTTTGATCAGATTGTAATTGTCTACAGACATGTTGTTAGACCAAGTATAAACTGGCCATTCAATATGGTCCTTTAGCAGACGCTTTTATCAAACACAGACATATAAACTGGCCAATCAATATGGTCCTTTAGCAGACGCTTTTATCAAACACAGACATATTATTCAGTATGTAGCCTTCAGGTCTCACCCTGCACCACCACGTCTGGCTTGGGGATGGTGGAGAAACGTCGGTTGAGAGGATCTATCTCTCCAGGGGCAAGGAAACCCTGTAGAACACAGAGAAGCCAAAGCTTTACCATACAATACCGGAGAGAGGACTTTATCACCCAATGGCAGTTAGTCACCAGCTATTTTAGCATTTGTAGTAGAGTGTACACTAGCTAGTGTAGCGTTTGTAGTAGAGTGTACACTAGCTAGTGTAGTGTGTGTAGTATAGTATACACTAGCTAGTGTAGCGTTTGTAGTATAGTGTACACTAGCTAGTGTAGTGTGTGTAGTATAGTATACACTAGCTAGTGTAGCGTTTGTAGTATAGTGTACACTAGCTAGTGTAGCATTTGTAGTAAAGTGTACACTAGCTAGTGTAGCGTGTGTAGTATAGTGTACACTAGCTAGTGTAGTGTGTGTAGTATAGTATACACTAGCTAGTGTAGCGTTTGTAGTATAGTATACACTAGCTAGTGTAGCGTTTGTAGTATAGTGTACACTAGCTAGTGTAGCGTTTGCAGTATAGTGTACACTAGCTAGTGTAGCTAGTGTAGCGTGTGTAGTAGTGTACACTAGCTAGTGTAGCGTGTGTAGTAGTGTACACTAGCTAGTGTAGCGTGTGTAGTAGTGTACACTAGCTAGTGTAGCGTGTGTAGTAGTGTACACTAGCTAGTGTAGTGTGTGTAGTATAGTATACACTAGCTAGTGTAGTGTGTGTAGTAGAGTATACACTAGCTAGTGTAGTGTGTGTAGTATAGTATACACTAGCTAGTGTAGTGTGTGTAGTATAGTATACACTAGCTAGTGTAGTGTGTGTAGTATAGTATACACTAGCTAGTGTAGTGTGTGTAGTATAGTATACACTAGCTAGTGTAGTGTGTGTAGTAGAGTGTACACTAGCTAGTGTAGTGTGTGTAGTATAGTATACACTAGCTAGTGTAGCGTTTGTAGTATAGTATACACTAGCTAGTGTAGCGTTTGTAGTATAGTGTACACTAGCTAGTGTAGCGTTTGCAGTATAGTGTACACTAGCTAGTGTAGCGTGTGTAGTATAGTGTACACTAGCTAGTGTAGCGTTTGCAGTAGTGTACACTAGCTAGTGTAGCGTTTGTAGTATAGTGTACACTAGCTAGTGTAGCGTTTGCAGTATAGTGTACACTAGCTAGTGTAGCGTGTGTAGTATAGTGTACACTAGCTAGTGTAGTGTGTAGCATACACTAGCTAGTGTAGTGTGTGTAGTGTAGTATACACTAGCTAATGTAGTGTGTGTAGCATACACTAGCTAGTGTAGTGTGTGTAGTGTACACTAGCTAGTGTAGTGTGTGTAGTGTAGTATATACTAGCTAGTGTAGTGTGTGTAGTGTAGTATAGTATACACTAGCTAGTGTAGTGTGTGTAGTGTAGTATAGTGTACACTAGCTAGTGTAGTGAGTGACGTCTCACCTCTGCCAGTAGACTTCCCAGGACGTAAAGGGACTGGCCCCACTTTAGAGGGAGCTTCCCCAGAGGGACCCTCTCCACAGAGTGGGGGTTTACATACTCCTCATCCACCTGTAATAAACCAAATGTGTTCACATGTGTGATTAGGCTTGCTAAACTCCCAGGTGTTTTCAGGATTATGGAGTTCCTTCCTGCTTATTCCCTTCCCATTCCGGGAATCTACCAACCAGGACTTCTGGGAAATGTTGTGAAGGTTCCATTAAGCCACCACTACACCCTGACCTTCCAGTCTTACCCTATCGGGTGGAACGCTGTAGAGCTCTGGAAGTAGACAGATCCCGTCTTTCTGTTTGATCAGAATCCCCTCCAGAGCATCCTTGTACTCTTGGACCTGAGCGGTTTACAAACAGAGACATGACAGGTCAAGGCAATGCTATGAAGGCATCGTTCTGACCTTGAGCAAGGAAACAAACACACATAAACATTTCCATTTCACACGTACAGGTTACCCCACTTGTACAGACAGTGAAACAGGACTATATAAGCACCCCAGAATTATTAGTAGTATTATTTAACCTGCTATATAGCCACCTGTTCTGGGCTGTTGGTGAAGACGCCATCCAGTATGAGGTAGGTCCAGAACAGGGGCCATTCACACTCTATGTTCTCAAAGAGCTTCAGCTCAGCAGACTCATAGTATAGACGATTAGGGTCCTGGGACGGGAGGGAGGGAACAGAACCACAGAATTATGGAGAGAGAACAATAGCAGATAGACGGATGAAAAGGAGGGAGGGAACAGAGCCACAGAATTATGGAGAGAACAATAGGAGATGGATGGATGAAGAGGAGGGAGGGAACAGAACCACAGATTATGGAGAGAGAACAATAGGAGATGGATGGATGAAGAGGAGGGAGGGAACAGAACCACAGAATTATGGAGAGAGAACAATAGGAGATGGATGAAAAGGAGGGAGGGAACAGAGCCACAGAATTATGGAGAGAACAATAGGAGATGGATGAAAAGGAGGGAGGGAACAGAACCACAGAATTATGGAGAGAGAACAATAGGAGATGGATGAAAAGGAGGGAGGGAACAGAGCCACAGAATTATGGAGAGAGAACAATAGGAGATGGATGAAAAGGAGGGAGGGAACAGAGCCACAGAATTATGGAGAGAACAATAGGAGATGGATGAAAAGGAGGGAGGGAACAGAGCCACAGAATTATGGAGAGAACAATAGGAGATGGATGAAAAGGAGGGAGGGAACAGAGCCACAGAATTATGGAGAGAGAACAATAGGAGATGGATGAAAAGGAGGGAGGGAACAGAGCCACAGAATTATGGAGAGAACAATAGGAGATGGATGAAAAGGAGGGAGGGAACAGAGCCACAGAATTATGGAGAGAGAACAATAGGAGATGGATGAAAAGGAGGGAGGGAACAGAGCCACAGAATTATGGAGAGAACAATAGGAGATGGATGAAAAGGAGGGAGGGAACAGAGCCACAGAATTATGGAGAGAACAATAGGAGATGGATGAAAAGGAGGGAGGGAACAGAACCACAGAATTATGGAGAGAGAACAATAGGAGATGGATGAAAAGGAGGGAGGGAACAGAGCCACAGAATTATGGAGAGAGAACAATAGGAGATGGATGAAAAGGAGGGAGGGAACAGAGCCACAGAATTATGGAGAGAACAATAGGAGATGGATGAAAAGGAGGGAGGGAACAGAACCACAGAATTATGGAGAGAGAACAATAGGAGATGGATGAAAAGGAGGGAGGGAACAGAGCCACAGAATTATGGAGAGAACAATAGGAGATGGATGAAAAGGAGGGAGGGAACAGAGCCACAGAATTATGGAGAGAGAACAATAGGAGATGGATGAAAAGGAGGGAGGGAACAGAGCCACAGAATTATGGAGAGAACAATAGGAGATGGATGAAAAGGAGGGAGGGAACAGAACCACAGACTATGGAAAGAACAATAGGAGATGGATGAAAAGGAGGGAGGGAACAGAACCACAGATTATGGAAAGAACAATAGGAGATGGATGAAAAGGAGGGAGGGAACAGAACCACAGATTATGGAGAGAACAATAGGAGATGGCTGAAAAGGAGGGAGGGAACTGAACCACAGATTATGGAGAGAACAATAGGAGATGGATGGATGAAGAGGAGGGAGGGAACAGAACCACAGATTATGGAGAGAACAATAGGAGATGGCTGAAAAGGAGGGAGGGAACTGAACCACAGATTATGGAGAGAACAATAGGAGATGGATGGATGAAGAGGAGGGAGGGAACAGAACCACAGATTATGGAGAGAACAATAGGAGATGGATGGATGAAGAGGAGGGAGGGAACAGAACCACAGATTATGGAGAGAACAATAGGAGATGGATGAAAAGGAGGGAGGGAACAGAACCACAGAATTATGGAGAGAGAACAATAGGAGATGGCTGAAAAGGAGGGAGGGAACTGAACCACAGATTATGGAGAGAACAATAGGAGACGGATGAAAAGGAGGGAGGGAACAGAACCACAGAATTATGGAGAGAACAATAGGAGATGGATGGATGAAGAGGAGGGAGGGAACAGAACCACAGATTATGGAGAGAGAACAATAGGAGATGGATGGATGAAGAGGAGGGAGGGAACAGAACCAGAGAATTATGGAGAGAGAACAATAGGAGATGGATGGATGAAGAGGAGGGAGGGAACAGAGCCACAGAATTATGGAGAGAGAACAATAGGAGATGGATGAAAAGGAGGGAGGGAACAGAGCCACAGAATTATGGAGAGAGAACAATAGGAGATGGATGAAAAGGAGGGAGGGAACAGAGCCACAGAATTATGGAGAGAACAATAGGAGATGGATGAAAAGGAGGGAGGGAACAGAACCACAGAATTATGGAGAGAGAACAATAGGAGATGGATGAAAAGGAGGGAGGGAACAGAGCCACAGAATTATGGAGAGAGAACAATAGGAGATGGATGAAAAGGAGGGAGGGAACAGAGCCACAGAATTATGGAGAGAACAATAGGAGATGGATGAAAAGGAGGGAGGGAACAGAACCACAGAATTATGGAGAGAGAACAATAGGAGATGGATGAAAAGGAGGGAGGGAACAGAGCCACAGAATTATGGAGAGAACAATAGGAGATGGATGAAAAGGAGGGAGGGAACAGAGCCACAGAATTATGGAGAGAGAACAATAGGAGATGGATGAAAAGGAGGGAGGGAACAGAGCCACAGAATTATGGAGAGAACAATAGGAGATGGATGAAAAGGAGGGAGGGAACAGAACCACAGATTATGGAAAGAACAATAGGAGATGGATGAAAAGGAGGGAGGGAACAGAACCACAGATTATGGAAAGAACAATAGGAGATGGACGGATGAAAAGGAGGGAGGGAACAGAACCACAGATTATGGAAAGAACAATAGGAGATGGATGAAAAGGAGGGAGGGAACAGAACCACAGATTATGGAGAGAACAATAGGAGATGGCTGAAAAGGAGGGAGGGAACTGAACCACAGATTATGGAGAGAACAATAGGAGATGGATGGATGAAGAGGAGGGAGGGAACAGAACCACAGATTATGGAGAGAACAATAGGAGATGGCTGAAAAGGAGGGAGGGAACTGAACCACAGATTAAGGAGAGAACAATAGGAGATGGATGGATGAAGAGGAGGGAGGGAACAGAACCACAGATTATGGAGAGAACAATAGGAGATGGATGGATGAAGAGGAGGGAGGGAACAGAACCACAGATTATGGAGAGAACAATAGGAGATGGATGAAAAGGAGGGAGGGAACAGAACCACAGAATTATGGAGAGAGAACAATAGGAGATGGCTGAAAAGGAGGGAGGGAACTGAACCACAGATTATGGAGAGAACAATAGGAGATGGATGGATGAAGAGGAGGGAGGGAACAGAACCACAGATTATGGAGAGAACAATAGGAGATGGATGAAAAGGAGGGAGGGAACAGAACCACAGAATTATGGAGAGAGAACAATAGGAGATGGCTGAAAAGGAGGGAGGGAACTGAACCACAGATTATGGAGAGAACAATAGGAGACGGATGAAAAGGAGGGAGGGAACAGAACCACAGAATTATGGAGAGAACAATAGGAGATGGATGGATGAAGAGGAGGGAGGGAACAGAACCACAGATTATGGAGAGAGAACAATAGGAGATGGATGGATGAAGAGGAGGGAGGGAACAGAACCACAGAATTATGGAGAGAGAACAATAGGAGATGGATGGATGAAGAGGAGGGAGGGAACAGAGCCACAGAATTATGGAGAGAGAACAATAGGAGATGGATGAAAAGGAGGGAGGGAACAGAGCCACATAATTATGGAGAGAGAACAATAGGAGATGGATGAAAAGGAGGGAGGGAACAGAGCCACAGAATTATGGAGAGAACAATAGGAGATGGATGAAAAGGAGGGAGGGAACAGAACCACAGAATTATGGAGAGAGAACAATAGGAGATGGATGAAAAGGAGGGAGGGAACAGAGCCACAGAATTATGGAGAGAGAACAATAGGAGATGGATGAAAAGGAGGGAGGGAACAGAGCCACAGAATTATGGAGAGAACAATAGGAGATGGATGAAAAGGAGGGAGGGAACAGAACCACAGAATTATGGAGAGAGAACAATAGGAGATGGATGAAAAGGAGGGAGGGAACAGAGCCACAGAATTATGGAGAGAACAATAGGAGATGGATGAAAAGGAGGGAGGGAACAGAGCCACAGAATTATGGAGAGAGAACAATAGGAGATGGATGAAAAGGAGGGAGGGAACAGAGCCACAGAATTATGGAGAGAGAACAATAGGAGATGGCTGAAAAGGAGGGAGGGAACTGAACCACAGATTATGGAGAGAACAATAGGAGACGGATGAAAAGGAGGGAGGGAACAGAACCACAGAATTATGGAGAGAACAATAGGAGATGGATGGATGAAGAGGAGGGAGGGAACAGAACCACAGATTATGGAGAGAGAACAATAGGAGATGGATGGATGAAGAGGAGGGAGGGAACAGAACCAGAGAATTATGGAGAGAGAACAATAGGAGATGGATGGATGAAGAGGAGGGAGGGAACAGAGCCACAGAATTATGGAGAGAGAACAATAGGAGATGGATGAAAAGGAGGGAGGGAACAGAGCCACAGAATTATGGAGAGAGAACAATAGGAGATGGATGAAAAGGAGGGAGGGAACAGAGCCACAGAATTATGGAGAGAACAATAGGAGATGGATGAAAAGGAGGGAGGGAACAGAACCACAGAATTATGGAGAGAGAACAATAGGAGATGGATGAAAAGGAGGGAGGGAACAGAGCCACAGAATTATGGAGAGAGAACAATAGGAGATGGATGAAAAGGAGGGAGGGAACAGAGCCACAGAATTATGGAGAGAACAATAGGAGATGGATGAAAAGGAGGGAGGGAACAGAACCACAGAATTATGGAGAGAGAACAATAGGAGATGGATGAAAAGGAGGGAGGGAACAGAGCCACAGAATTATGGAGAGAACAATAGGAGATGGATGAAAAGGAGGGAGGGAACAGAGCCACAGAATTATGGAGAGAGAACAATAGGAGATGGATGAAAAGGAGGGAGGGAACAGAGCCACAGAATTATGGAGAGAACAATAGGAGATGGATGAAAAGGAGGGAGGGAACAGAACCACAGATTATGGAAAGAACAATAGGAGATGGATGAAAAGGAGGGAGGGAACAGAACCACAGATTATGGAAAGAACAATAGGAGATGGATGAAAAGGAGGGAGGGAACAGAACCACAGATTATGGAGAGAACAATAGGAGATGGCTGAAAAGGAGGGAGGGAACTGAACCACAGATTATGGAGAGAACAATAGGAGATGGATGGATGAAGAGGAGGGAGGGAACAGAACCACAGATTATGGAGAGAACAATAGGAGATGGCTGAAAAGGAGGGAGGGAACTGAACCACAGATTAAGGAGAGAACAATAGGAGATGGATGGATGAAGAGGAGGGAGGGAACAGAACCACAGATTATGGAGAGAACAATAGGAGATGGATGGATGAAGAGGAGGGAGGGAACAGAACCACAGATTATGGAGAGAACAATAGGAGATGGATGAAAAGGAGGGAGGGAACAGAACCACAGAATTATGGAGAGAGAACAATAGGAGATGGCTGAAAAGGAGGGAGGGAACTGAACCACAGATTATGGAGAGAACAATAGGAGATGGATGGATGAAGAGGAGGGAGGGAACAGAACCACAGATTATGGAGAGAACAATAGGAGATGGATGAAAAGGAGGGAGGGAACAGAACCACAGAATTATGGAGAGAGAACAATAGGAGATGGCTGAAAAGGAGGGAGGGAACAGAACCACAGAATTATGGAGAGAACAATAGGAGATGGATGGATGAAGAGGAGGGAGGGAACAGAACCACAGATTATGGAGAGAGAACAATAGGAGATGGATGGATGAAGAGGAGGGAGGGAACAGAACCAGAGAATTATGGAGAGAGAACAATAGGAGATGGATGGATGAAGAGGAGGGAGGGAACAGAGCCACAGAATTATGGAGAGAGAACAATAGGAGATGGATGAAAAGGAGGGAGGGAACAGAGCCACAGAATTATGGAGAGAGAACAATAGGAGATGGATGAAAAGGAGGGAGGGAACAGAGCCACAGAATTATGGAGAGAACAATAGGAGATGGATGAAAAGGAGGGAGGGAACAGAACCACAGAATTATGGAGAGAGAACAATAGGAGATGGATGAAAAGGAGGGAGGGAACAGAGCCACAGAATTATGGAGAGAGAACAATAGGAGATGGATGAAAAGGAGGGAGGGAACAGAGCCACAGAATTATGGAGAGAACAATAGGAGATGGATGAAAAGGAGGGAGGGAACAGAACCACAGAATTATGGAGAGAGAACAATAGGAGATGGATGAAAAGGAGGGAGGGAACAGAGCCACAGAATTATGGAGAGAACAATAGGAGATGGATGAAAAGGAGGGAGGGAACAGAGCCACAGAATTATGGAGAGAGAACAATAGGAGATGGATGAAAAGGAGGGAGGGAACAGAGCCACAGAATTATGGAGAGAACAATAGGAGATGGATGAAAAGGAGGGAGGGAACAGAACCACAGATTATGGAAAGAACAATAGGAGATGGATGAAAAGGAGGGAGGGAACAGAACCACAGATTATGGAAAGAACAATAGGAGATGGATGAAAAGGAGGGAGGGAACAGAACCACAGATTATGGAGAGAACAATAGGAGATGGCTGAAAAGGAGGGAGGGAACTGAACCACAGATTATGGAGAGAACAATAGGAGATGGATGGATGAAGAGGAGGGAGGGAACAGAACCACAGATTATGGAGAGAACAATAGGAGATGGCTGAAAAGGAGGGAGGGAACTGAACCACAGATTAAGGAGAGAACAATAGGAGATGGATGGATGAAGAGGAGGGAGGGAACAGAACCACAGATTATGGAGAGAACAATAGGAGATGGATGGATGAAGAGGAGGGAGGGAACAGAACCACAGATTATGGAGAGAACAATAGGAGATGGATGAAAAGGAGGGAGGGAACAGAACCACAGAATTATGGAGAGAGAACAATAGGAGATGGCTGAAAAGGAGGGAGGGAACTGAACCACAGATTATGGAGAGAACAATAGGAGATGGATGGATGAAGAGGAGGGAGGGAACAGAACCACAGATTATGGAGAGAACAATAGGAGATGGATGAAAAGGAGGGAGGGAACAGAACCACAGAATTATGGAGAGAGAACAATAGGAGATGGCTGAAAAGGAGGGAGGGAACAGAACCACAGAATTATGGAGAGAACAATAGGAGATGGATGGATGAAGAGGAGGGAGGGAACAGAACCACAGATTATGGAGAGAGAACAATAGGAGATGGATGGATGAAGAGGAGGGAGGGAACAGAACCACAGAATTATGGAGAGAGAACAATAGGAGATGGATGGATGAAGAGGAGGGAGGGAACAGAGCCACAGAATTATGGAGAGAGAACAATAGGAGATGGATGAAAAGGAGGGAGGGAACAGAGCCACAGAATTATGGAGAGAGAACAATAGGAGATGGATGAAAAGGAGGGAGGGAACAGAGCCACAGAATTATGGAGAGAACAATAGGAGATGGATGAAAAGGAGGGAGGGAACAGAACCACAGAATTATGGAGAGAGAACAATAGGAGATGGATGAAAAGGAGGGAGGGAACAGAGCCACAGAATTATGGAGAGAGAACAATAGGAGATGGATGAAAAGGAGGGAGGGAACAGAGCCACAGAATTATGGAGAGAACAATAGGAGATGGATGAAAAGGAGGGAGGGAACAGAACCACAGAATTATGGAGAGAGAACAATAGGAGATGGATGAAAAGGAGGGAGGGAACAGAGCCACAGAATTATGGAGAGAACAATAGGAGATGGATGAAAAGGAGGGAGGGAACAGAGCCACAGAATTATGGAGAGAGAACAATAGGAGATGGATGAAAAGGAGGGAGGGAACAGAGCCACAGAATTATGGAGAGAGAACAATAGGAGATGGCTGAAAAGGAGGGAGGGAACTGAACCACAGATTATGGAGAGAACAATAGGAGACGGATGAAAAGGAGGGAGGGAACAGAACCACAGAATTATGGAGAGAACAATAGGAGATGGATGGATGAAGAGGAGGGAGGGAACAGAACCACAGATTATGGAGAGAGAACAATAGGAGATGGATGGATGAAGAGGAGGGAGGGAACAGAACCAGAGAATTATGGAGAGAGAACAATAGGAGATGGATGGATGAAGAGGAGGGAGGGAACAGAGCCACAGAATTATGGAGAGAGAACAATAGGAGATGGATGAAAAGGAGGGAGGGAACAGAGCCACAGAATTATGGAGAGAGAACAATAGGAGATGGATGAAAAGGAGGGAGGGAACAGAGCCACAGAATTATGGAGAGAACAATAGGAGATGGATGAAAAGGAGGGAGGGAACAGAACCACAGAATTATGGAGAGAGAACAATAGGAGATGGATGAAAAGGAGGGAGGGAACAGAGCCACAGAATTATGGAGAGAGAACAATAGGAGATGGATGAAAAGGAGGGAGGGAACAGAGCCACAGAATTATGGAGAGAACAATAGGAGATGGATGAAAAGGAGGGAGGGAACAGAACCACAGAATTATGGAGAGAGAACAATAGGAGATGGATGAAAAGGAGGGAGGGAACAGAGCCACAGAATTATGGAGAGAACAATAGGAGATGGATGAAAAGGAGGGAGGGAACAGAGCCACAGAATTATGGAGAGAGAACAATAGGAGATGGATGAAAAGGAGGGAGGGAACAGAGCCACAGAATTATGGAGAGAACAATAGGAGATGGATGAAAAGGAGGGAGGGAACAGAACCACAGATTATGGAAAGAACAATAGGAGATGGATGAAAAGGAGGGAGGGAACAGAACCACAGATTATGGAAAGAACAATAGGAGATGGACGGATGAAAAGGAGGGAGGGAACAGAACCACAGATTATGGAAAGAACAATAGGAGATGGATGAAAAGGAGGGAGGGAACAGAACCACAGATTATGGAGAGAACAATAGGAGATGGCTGAAAAGGAGGGAGGGAACTGAACCACAGATTATGGAGAGAACAATAGGAGATGGATGGATGAAGAGGAGGGAGGGAACAGAACCACAGATTATGGAGAGAACAATAGGAGATGGCTGAAAAGGAGGGAGGGAACTGAACCACAGATTAAGGAGAGAACAATAGGAGATGGATGGATGAAGAGGAGGGAGGGAACAGAACCACAGATTATGGAGAGAACAATAGGAGATGGATGGATGAAGAGGAGGGAGGGAACAGAACCACAGATTATGGAGAGAACAATAGGAGATGGATGAAAAGGAGGGAGGGAACAGAACCACAGAATTATGGAGAGAGAACAATAGGAGATGGCTGAAAAGGAGGGAGGGAACAGAACCACAGATTATGGAGAGAACAATAGGAGATGGATGGATGAAGAGGAGGGAGGGAACAGAACCACAGATTATGGAGAGAACAATAGGAGATGGATGAAAAGGAGGGAGGGAACAGAACCACAGAATTATGGAGAGAGAACAATAGGAGATGGCTGAAAAGGAGGGAGGGAACTGAACCACAGATTATGGAGAGAACAATAGGAGACGGATGAAAAGGAGGGAGGGAACAGAACCACAGAATTATGGAGAGAACAATAGGAGATGGATGGATGAAGAGGAGGGAGGGAACAGAACCACAGATTATGGAGAGAGAACAATAGGAGATGGATGGATGAAGAGGAGGGAGGGAACAGAACCACAGAATTATGGAGAGAGAACAATAGGAGATGGATGGATGAAGAGGAGGGAGGGAACAGAGCCACAGAATTATGGAGAGAGAACAATAGGAGATGGATGAAAAGGAGGGAGGGAACAGAGCCACAGAATTATGGAGAGAGAACAATAGGAGATGGATGAAAAGGAGGGAGGGAACAGAGCCACAGAATTATGGAGAGAACAATAGGAGATGGATGAAAAGGAGGGAGGGAACAGAACCACAGAATTATGGAGAGAGAACAATAGGAGATGGATGAAAAGGAGGGAGGGAACAGAGCCACAGAATTATGGAGAGAGAACAATAGGAGATGGATGAAAAGGAGGGAGGGAACAGAGCCACAGAATTATGGAGAGAACAATAGGAGATGGATGAAAAGGAGGGAGGGAACAGAACCACAGAATTATGGAGAGAGAACAATAGGAGATGGATGAAAAGGAGGGAGGGAACAGAGCCACAGAATTATGGAGAGAACAATAGGAGATGGATGAAAAGGAGGGAGGGAACAGAGCCACAGAATTATGGAGAGAGAACAATAGGAGATGGATGAAAAGGAGGGAGGGAACAGAGCCACAGAATTATGGAGAGAACAATAGGAGATGGATGAAAAGGAGGGAGGGAACAGAACCACAGATTATGGAAAGAACAATAGGAGATGGACGGATGAAAAGGAGGGAGGGAACAGAACCACAGATTATGGAAAGAACAATAGGAGATGGATGAAAAGGAGGGAGGGAACAGAACCACAGATTATGGAGAGAACAATAGGAGATGGCTGAAAAGGAGGGAGGGAACTGAACCACAGATTATGGAGAGAACAATAGGAGATGGATGGATGAAGAGGAGGGAGGGAACAGAACCACAGATTATGGAGAGAACAATAGGAGATGGATGAAAAGGAGGGAGGGAACAGAACCACAGAATTATGGAGAGAGAACAATAGGAGATGGCTGAAAAGGAGGGAGGGAACTGAACCACAGATTATGGAGAGAACAATAGGAGACGGATGAAAAGGAGGGAGGGAACAGAACCACAGAATTATGGAGAGAGAACAATAGGAGATGGATGAAAAGGAGGGAGGGAACAGAACCACAGAATTATGGAGAGAGAACAATAGGAGATGGATGAAAAGGAGGGAGGGAACAGAACCACAGATTATGGAGAGAGAACAATAGCAGATAGACGGATGAAAAGGAGGGAGGGAACAGAACCACAGATTATGGAGAGAACAATAGGAGATGGACGGATCAAAAGGAGGGAGGGAACAGAACCACAGATTATGGAGAGAGAACAATAGGAGATGGATGGATGAAGAGGAGGGAGGGAACAGAACCACAGAATTATGGAGAGAGAACAATAGGAGATAGATGGATGAAGAGGAGGGAGGGAACAGAACCACAGATTATGGAAAGAACAATAGGAGATGGATGGATGAAGAGGAGGGAGGGAACAGAACCACAGATTATGGAGAGAGAACAATAGGAGATGGATGGATGAAGAGGAGGGAGGGAACAGAACCACAGAATTATGGAGAGAGAACAATAGGAGATGGATGGATGAAGAGGAGGGAGGGAACAGAGCCACAGAATTATGGAGAGAACAATAGGAGACGGATGAAGAGGAGGGAGGGAACAGAGCCACAGAATTATGGAGAGAACAATAGGAGATGGATGAAAAGGAGGGAGGGAACAGAGCCACAGAATTATGGAGAGAGAACAATAGGAGATGGATGAAGAGGAGGGAGGGAACAGAGCCACAGAATTATGGAGAGAGAACAATAGGAGATGGATGAAAAGGAGGGAGGGAACAGAACCACAGAATTATGGAGAGAACAATAGGAGATGGATGAAAAGGAGGGAGGGAACAGAACCACAGAATTATGGAGAGAGAACAATAGGAGATGGATTAAAAGGAGGGAGGGAACAGAGCCACAGAATTATGGAGAGAGAACAATAGGAGATGGATGAAAAGGAGGGAGGGAACAGAACCACAGAATTATGGAGAGAGAACAATAGGAGATGGATGAAAAGGAGGGCCATAAAACAAAGTACAGTTCCAGAATAATTTTTCTGAGGAGATGTGAGGCGACATGAGAACCTGTGGATGTCGCACCGACTCATTGTTGGAAAAATCCAAAATGCTACGAAAATCAGTCCTTGTGGAAATCTAGATTTTAGTTATTTTTGATACTTTAAACCCTTTACTTTAAGGGTAATGTAAATTATATTGTATGTTTACTTGAGGGAAATGGTTAATATCCAAGTTTTTTTTAAACGTTAGCTAGCGTGCCCAACGTGAAAAAGCTAGCTCAAACTTCCCTGACCCGAGTGTGGCAGCTGACTTGACCCAATTCAAGATAACATGCTACAAATCAATTAAATCAGGCTGGTTTAGACACAGAATAATTAGCTAGCTAAAGTAGTTAGCAATGTAGCAGTATAAAGTTATCATTTACAATCAACAGTGTAGTTAGCTATGAATACAAGTAGATGGGATTGTCATTTTGTCGTACGCTGGAAATAACGTTCATAACAGGATCACACTTTCTTCCGATGCGGTTTGATCAGTGGGTATTAGCTGGCCAAAATTACATGAAAAGTGCTCAAAATATATTAACATTATTGCAGTAATTTCACAAGTTCTGAATTTTTATTTTATTTTAGGTAGCAAAAGCAATCAATATCTTATTCTTAACTTGTTGGAAGTGAGGCATCTTGCTGTCGTTTGTTAGCTCTTTCATTTCGAGGCGTTTCTTGATATCCGTGGCCAAGTGCCTTCACTCCCCTCACAGATGGAAAAGCATGTGAATTGTAGATCAATTGTCTACCAATAGTTACAACAATCCACCGATTTTAATCTTTGAGGGGGTGTGAACGAGTACACAGGCGAGAAGGGGTGTGAATTTGGATTGAGATTGGGCTCCTAATAGTAACACAGTCTTCCCATTTTCTAGTTAGTCATCAATCATCGTTGAAGCCGACAGCTGACTTCTCAGATAAATAGCGATATGTTGTTTGTTGTTTGACTTAGCTAGTCAGTTGTCAATACTTTGAGAAAAAGCTGCCAAAATTGTCAATAAAACTGCCAGTATGCTCTGAAATACTGGTAATCAAGGATTGTTTTAAGTGGTCCCAACGATCGTCTGTCACCTCATCATGGATGGAGAGATGAGAGAGCATATTCAACAAGGAGCAAGCAAGGTACAGTATATGCATATTATTGTACAGTGTGATAATTACTTCTAGTAATGATTATTTAATACAAACAATACCGATTATAAATATAGTGACAACAACCAAGCTGAATGGTGTTGTTCTTTTCATGACTCAATGCAATTTGAAAAAAACGTAAAGGAATTTTTGAATTGTTTTCTTCGTTTTTAACTTTAAAAGCTCAAAACTCGGGTTCTGATGAATACATATTTCAGTGATTTTAAAAAGATCTGCATTTGGGATAGTTGAGTCCCAGCTATAAAAAAAATAAAATAATAATAATAATAATAATAATATTAATGGTGAAGTGTTTCCACACAAATAAAGATACCACATTAATGCACATAACAGATTCTTACTACGATGGATAGGTGCTGTTCCTCTGATAAAGACCATAGTCTGAACACATCCCATGACTGCAGACGCATTTAATCAAATGTAGAAGTGACTATGACTGGTGGGTGGTGAGATATAAATAACGGTTAAATAAATAAACATGTGGAGGGAGGGAGGGAGGAGAGGGAGGGAGGGAGTGAGGGGAACAGAGAGAAAGATGGAGGGAGAGAGAAAGATGGAGAGAGAGAGAGAAAGATGGAGAGAGAGAGAGAAAGATGGAGAGAGAGAAAGAGAGAAAGATGGAGAGAGAGAGAGAAAGATGGAGAGAGAGAAAGATGGAGAGAGTGAGAAAGATGAAGAGAGAGTGAGAGAAAGATGGAGAGTGAGAGAGAGAGAGAGAGAGAGAGAGAAAGAGAGAGAGAGAGAGAAAGAGAGAGAGAGAGAGAAAGAGAGAGAAAGATGGAGAGAGAGAGCATGTTTTTACCTCTTTAGGCGTTTTGTGTCCATCCCTGAGAAACCTACAGCATCCATATCGACCCTGAGAAAAGAGAAAGAGAGCGATGAAAAATGTAAACATGCTCAGCCAAACTCTGCCTAATAGAGTTTGACTTTGATTTAAATTGACAACTTAAATAACAAAGGGCCTGAATGTTGATTTGAGCCCCACGTGGAAATCAAACGAAGGGGACAAACTTAACCAATAATAATCTAGGAGAGACACTGGCTGACCCTGACCTGCAGTTCAGATACCATCTTCTTCTTGGTGTTGTTTTCTATGGACTACATAACCCTGTCATAAGGGTTACATTAAAGTACATAACACTGCATAGCCCTGTCATAAGGGTTCCATTATATTACATAACACTGCATAAGCCTGTCATAAGGGATACATACCAATACATATAATATATGCCATTTTCCCTGCCATAAGGGTTAAATAACACGGCATAACACTGCATAGCTCTGTCATAAGGGTGACAAAACACTGCATAGCCCTATCATAAGGGTGACATAACACTGCATAGCCCTGTCATAAGGGTGACAAAACACTGCATAGCCCTGTCCTAAGGGTGACAAAACACTGCATAGCCCTATCATAAGGGTGACATAGCACTGCATAGCCCTGTCATAAGGGTGACAAAACACTGCATAGCCCTGTCATAAGGGCGACATAACAGTGTCCTGACCTGTAGTTTGGATATGATCTTCTCCTTGGTGATGTTGACTATAGAGATGTCCTCTACAGCGAAGGCCGGGTACGAGATGATGGACAGAACACCTGCATCCACCTCTTTAGACATAGATGCCCTGGGAAGCATGGAGTTGAGGATGGACTGAGGAGAGAGAGGGAGAGGGAGAGAGAATATTAGAGACACATATTTCCCACAGATTACACAGATCCACAAAGAATTCTAAAACAAATCCAATTTTAATAAACTCCCATATCTACTGGGTGAAATATCACAGTGTGACATCACAGCAGCAGGATTTGTGACCTGTTGCCACAAGAAAAGGGCAACCAGTGAAGAACAAACACCATTGTAAATACAACCCATATTTATGTTTATTTATTTTCCCTTTTGTATCTGCACATCATTACAACATTGTATATAGACATAATATGACATTTGAAATGTCTTTATTGTTTTGGAACTTATTAAGTGTAATATTTACTGTTAATTTTAATTTTCACTTTTGTTTATTAACTCTGATAAAGGATAACGGAAAACTTAGACAAAACTAATTGAAATGTATATTATGTGTGTCTATACGTGCATGTGTGTGTGTGTGTGTGTGTGTGTGTACCTGACAGTGCTGTATATCGTCAGCCAGAGCGTGCACTACAGACCCTGGTCCTCCTCCGGCTCCAAACAGGTTCAGTTCATCCAGGGCCTCCAGAGCTGCCTGTGGACATAACACCTTCATAAGGACTACATAACACCTTCATAAGGACTACATAACACCTCCACACGGGCTGCTCAACACCT
The DNA here is from genome assembly GCF_057628025.1 of Oncorhynchus mykiss. Classification (NCBI taxonomy): domain Eukaryota; kingdom Metazoa; phylum Chordata; class Actinopteri; order Salmoniformes; family Salmonidae; genus Oncorhynchus; species Oncorhynchus mykiss. The sequence continues at coordinate 11,718,328 of NC_143030.1, forward strand.
CCACACGGGTTATTTAACCCTGTCACAAGGGCTACATAATATTTTTGTAAGGGCTCGTAACACCATAAGAGCTACATAACCCTATAATAAAGACTACATAACGGTTGGTCCAGATTTTCATACCGTGCCAGTGCCATACTGAGTATACGGTATTACTGGTGGTGCACATAACTGAGCGGCAAAAAAATGCTAACAGGTACTAAGGAATTCCCATAGCAGATGCTAGGTAAATGATAACAGGTACTAAGGAATTCACATAGCAGATGCTAGGTAAATGCTAACAGGTACTAAAGAATTCCCATTGCGGATGCTAGGTAAATGCTAACGAGCGCAAGCGAACATAAACTAATTGCATGTACAGACAACCCTGCTCATAAAGTTATAAAGTTAGCTCCTCACAGTTTGCAGCAAAATGCTGACAGGCTCTTGATCCAGACGGGGCTTCTCTGCTGTTACCAAGATTCAATAAACTTTTCTCTCGCAAGCTGGCCTCTTGGCTAGCAAGTTAGTAAACCAAAAACACAGCTGGAGAGAATTTATTTAAATTTGGCACATCTTGGCAAGTTAACTTAATGTAAGATTATACCGTATAGTTGATCACCTCAATTCAGTTACTCAGTAGGAGTGACTCACCTTATGAAGCAACAGCTCTATCAACTGTTGTGAGGAACTACCGGTAAGCTTCATAATGAAAAATAATCAAAAACAGGTGAAATTAACTAACTACCGGAAATTAACTAACTACCGTTTAACTACCGGTAAGCTTCATAATGAAAAATAATCAAAAACAGGTGAAATTAACTAACTACCGGAAATTAACTAACTACCGTTTAACTACCGGTAAGCTTCAAAATGAAAAATAATCAAAACAGGTGAAATTAACTAACTACCGGAAATTAACTAACTACCGGAAATTAACTAACTACCGTTTAACTACCGGTTGACTACCGGTAAGCTTAGATATTTTACCTAGAGCACAAGTTGACGGAGGGCATTTATTTAAAAAGCACAAATATCCAAATTATATTGCGAATCATAATATTGCATATTCAAAAATACCCCGGATTCCGGTATATACGGTATACTGCCTAACCATCCTACATCTTCATAAGGAATACAATGCCCTGTCATAAGGACTACAATGCCCTGTCATAAGGACTACAATGCCCTGTCATGAGGACTACAATGCCCTGTCATTAGGACTACAATGCCCTGTCATAAGGACTACAATGCCCTGTCATAAGGAATACAATGCCCTGTCATAAGGAATACATTGCCCTGTCATAAGGAATACAATGCCCTGTCATAAGGAATACAATGCCCTGTCATAAGGACTACAATGCCCTGTCATAAGGACTACAATGCCCTGTCATAAGGACTACAATGCCCTGTCATAAGGAATACAATGCCCTGTCATAAGGAATACAATGCCCTGTCATAAGGAATACAATGCCCTGTCATAAGGACTACAATGCCCTGTCATAAGGACTACAATGCCCTGTCATAAGGACTACAATGCCCTGTCATGAGGACTACAATGCCCTGTCATAAGGACTACAATGCCCTGTCATGAGGACTACAATGCCCTGTCATGAGGACTACAATGCCCTGTCATGAGGACTACAATGCCCTGTCATAAGGAATACAATGCCCTGTCATAAGGACTACAATGCCCTGTCATAAGGACTACAATGCCCTGTCATAAGGAATACATTGCCCTGTCATAAGGACTACAATGCCCTGTCATAAGGACTACAATGCCCTGTCATGAGGACTACATTGCCCTGTCATAAGGACTACAATGCCCTGTCATAAGGACTACAATGCCCTGTCATAAGGACTACAATGCCCTGTCATAAGGACTACAATGCCCTGTCATAAGGACTACAATGCCCTGTCATAAGGAATACAATGCCCTGTCATAAGGAATACAATGCCCTGTCATAAGGACTACAATGCCCTGTCATAAGGACTACAATGCCCTGTCATAAGGAATACATTGCCCTGTCATAAGGAATACAATGCCCTGTCATAAGGAATACAATGCCCTGTCATAAGGGCTACGTCAGGTCGTAAGACTGTCAATACAACGACATATCAGATACAACAAACCATCATCACCGTTTTTTTGGGGTGGAAATGACAAACTGTAGAAACCGAAGGATGGTGACAGATGGCTGGTGTAAGACATTGAAACAAAATGGAAAACTACATGTCACTTATATGGTAACAAGAAATGGCACATTACGCTGCTGGTTTCTAGGAATATCCAATAGAAACAGTCAGTAGTATTAATCTATTTATATTCTTGGAAACTCCAGTGACCAACGCTTACAACATGATACTAGGCGAACACAATCAAAGGCATATACCAATGACAGACAAATGTGTGTGTGAAACCCACCCTCTGTCCACCATGAACACATTCTCAGCTGCTTTGTGTGTGTGTGTGTGTGTCTGTGTGTGTGTGTGTGTGTGTGTGTGTCTGTGTGTGTGTGTGTCTGTGAGAGGATCGGCCTTAATCTCTTTCATGGCAGCATGCCAGACACATAAGAAGGGGTGAAAAAGGAGTGAGAGTGAGAGAGGACAGTCCACCCCTCAGAGCCCGGTTCCTCTCTACCCAGTACAGACAGTAGAGGACTGACCACCCCTCAAAGCCCGGTTCCTCTCTACCCAGTACAGACAGTAGAGGACAGTCCACCCCTCAGAGCCCGGTTCCTCTCTACCCAGTACAGACAGTAGAGGACTGACCACCCCTCAAAGCCCGGTTCCTCTCTACCCAGTACAGACAGTAGAGGACAGTCCACCCCTCAGAGCCCGGTTCCTCTCTACCCAGTACAGACAGTAGAGGACAGTCCACCCCTCAGAGCCCGGTTCCTCTCTACCCAGTACAGGACAGTCCACCCCTCAGAGCCCGGTTCCTCTCTACCCAGTACAGACAGTAGAGGACAGTCCACCCCTCAGAGCCCGGTTCCTCTCTACCCAGTACAGACAGTAGAGGACAGTCCACCCCTCAGAGCCCGGTTCCTCTCTACCCAGTACAGACAGTAGAGGACTGACCACCCCTCAGAGCCCGGTTCCTCTCTACCCAGTACAGACAGTAGAGGACTGACCACCCCTCAAAGCCCGGTTCCTCTCTACCCAGTACAGACAGTAGAGGACAGTCCACCCCTCAGAGCCCGGTTCCTCTCTACCCAGTACAGACAGTAGAGGACAGTCCACCCCTCAGAGCCCGGTTCCTCTCTACCCAGTACAGACAGTAGAGGACAGTCCACCCCTCAGAGCCCGGTTCCTCTCTACCCAGTACAGACAGTAGAGGACAGTCCACCCCTCAGAGCCCGGTTCCTCTCTACCCAGTACAGACAGTAGAGGACAGTCCACCCCTCAGAGCCCGGTTCCTCTCTACCCAGTACAGGACAGTCCACCCCTCAGAGCGCGGTTCCTCTCTACCCAGTACAGACAGTAGAGGACAGTCCACCCCTCAGAGCCCTGTTCCTCTCTACCCACTACAGACAGTAGAGAACAGTCCACCCCTCAGAGCCCGGTTCCTCTCTACCCAGTACAGACAGTAGAGGACAGTCCACCCCTCAGAGCCCGGTTCCTCTCTACCCAGTACAGACAGTAGAGGACAGTCCACCCCTCAGAGCCCGGTTCCTCTCTACCCAGTACAGACAGTAGAGGACAGTCCACCCCTCAGAGCCCGGTTCCTCTCTACCCAGTACAGACAGTAGAGGACAGTCCACCCCTCAGAGCCCGGTTCCTCTCTACCCAGTACAGACAGTAGAGGACAGTCCACCCCTCAGAGCCCGGTTCTCCTCTACCCAGTACAGACAGTAGAGGACTGAACACCCCTCAGAGCCCGGTTCCTCTCTAGGTTTCTTCCTAGATTCCTAACTTTCCAGAGTTTTTTCCTGGCCAAAGTGCTTCTACACCTGCATTGCTTGCTGTTTGGTGTTTTAGGCTGGGTTTCTGTACAGCACTTTGTGACATCGGATGATGTAAAAAGGGCTTTAAAAAATACATTTGATTGACCGAACAGGAATAATTCATGAAAAGAGAGCAACGGGAAGAGTGGGATGAATGAGAGGGGTGAATGCAGGGGTGAATGGAGAGGGGTAAATGAGAGGGGTGAATGAGAGGGGTGAATGAGAGGGGTAAATGGAGGGGTGAATGAGAGGGGTGAATGAGAAGGGTGAATGAGAGGGGTGAATGAGAGGGGTGAATGCAGGGGTGAATGAGAGGGGTAAATGAGAGGGGTGAATGAGAGGGGTGAATGAGAAGGGTGAATGAGAGGGGTGAATGCAGGGGTGAATGAGAGGGGTAAATGAGAGGGGTGAATGAGAGGGGTGAATGAGAAGGGTGAATGAGAGGGGTGAATGAGAGGGGTGAATGAGTACGGAATGTTCAAAGTGTTCCGCAAGCAGGTCAGATGCTTGTGTGCGCGTGCGTGCGTGCGTGCGTGCGTGCGTTCTTTGTTGCTTCACTCTTTTGATCACAGCTTGATAAAGGTTAAATGTTTGTGGCAGGCTTTCTCAGCAGTGTCAGTCATCTTTATAGGCTTTCCCATACAGACCACAATGTGTGTGTGTGTGTGTGTGTGTGTGTGTGTGTATTCTCACTTTAGCCATGCCGATGGAGCTAGCGTTGAGCTCAGGGATCCCCTGGTTCGTCTTGTCTCCTCGCTCCCACATCCCGTAGTCCTGAAAGAGTATCATTCATAAAGTATTTATAGAGCTTGGTAGAGCATTCATAAAGTATTTATAGAGCTTGGTAGAGCATTCATAAAGTCTTCATAACCACTGTAAGTAGCAGAGTGAGTAAGCAGAAGGGTCCCATTTTAAATTAAATTACCAACCACTTAAAATGACATTATAGAGCTGTATAGAGCGTTCGTAAAGTCTATATTAGCACTACATAGATGCTACAACATCCACAGTTCGTTTCTTCACGTCTCTGAATTTAAACAGAAACTTTCAGCCACTCTGTGAGCTGCCTCGACGTAAAACTATCAAGTCATATCAAATCAAATCTATCTATAAAGCCCTTCTTAGATCAGCTGATATCTCAAAGTGCTGTACTGAAACCCAGCCTAACCCCCCCCCCCAAAAAAACAGCAAGCAATGCAGGTGTAGAAGCATATAACCTCTATATTAACTCCTATGACAGTTCATAAACACTACATGGAGACTGAAGAGAAACGTACAGCCACTTTGTAAGCTGCCTCGATGTAGAACATGAGATTCTGTACCACATCCACCTCATCCTGAGTGTAGACGATATGGAGTCCTGCAGGACAGACACGTAAATACGAGATCAACAATTATAAATAACGTTACAAAAACAATACATTTGGTTGCTACGACAACTGGAGACTCAAAAACATGAGGACTAAGTGAGGAGTGGAAGATGATACACACAGAGTCCTAGAAGACAAAACATATGAAGACGTCATATGAAGATGTCATAAAGCTTCATAGAGCAGTCATGGAGTGTCCCCTCTACCTGAGGCAGTCATCTGAGCGAGGAACAGCAGGAACAGAGAGGTAGCGTCCACTTGGAGGTGTCCCCACTGATCGTCCCCCACCACGGTAGCACAGGTCCTGGTGTTGTACTTAGCATGGAGGCAGTCCATGGTGCTCTTAGTGTACTTAAACTTCTCCACCTTGTCCAGCTGAGCGAGCGAGCGAGCGAGCGAGCGAGCGACAGACAGACAGACAGACAGACAGACAGACAGACAGACAGACAGACAGACAGACAGACAGACAGACAGACAGACAGACAGACAGACAGACAGACAGACAGACAGACAGACAGACAGACAGACAGACAGACAGACAGACAGACAGACAGACAGACAGACAGACAGACAGACAGACAGACAGACAGACAGACAGACAGACAGACAGACAGACAGACAGACAGACAGACAGACAGACAGACAGACAGACAGACAGACAGACAGACAGACAGACAGACAGACAGACAGACAGACAGACAGACAGACAGACAGACAGACAGACAGACAGACAGACAGACAGACAGACAGACAGACAGACAGACAGACAGACAGACAGACAGACAGACAGACAGACAGACAGACAGACAGACAGACAGACAGACAGACAGACAGACAGACAGACAGACAGACAGACAGACAGACAGACAGACAGACAGACAGACAGACAGACAGACAGACAGACAGACAGACAGACAGACAGACAGACAGACAGACAGACAGACAGACAGACAGACAGACAGACAGACAGACAGACAGACAGACAGACAGACAGACAGACAGACAGACAGACAGACAGAGGGGACCATGTATGTATTACGCATGTATGAGCCTTTAGAATGTGTCATTGTCTTATACAGTGTTTACATCTTGTCCAGCTAGAACCTGTGGGTCGTACCTACCTGTCTCATAATGCACTGTAGAACACCTCTCATTAGTTTCACCACACTCTGGTGGGGAGAGAGAATAGAGAAGAGGAGAGAGAAGAGGAGAGAAGTCATCAACAAGCAGCCATACACCTCCCAATCAGCAGGCAGACAGACCAGAGGACTCGCTAGCCAGGAAGAGAAACAAGACAACTAAGGCTTTGCCACCTGGGACACACACACACAAAAACACACACACACAAAAACTCACACACACACACACACACACACACACACACACAGAGACGGGGCCCTAAACCGTGAGTCAACAGAACAGTACAGCAGTACAGACACAAACGCGCACACACACACAGTACCTGTTCCAGTTCGTAGGCCTTTGCCTTGTCTTCATCTCTGTCTGCATTCTTCCTGTAGGCCAGACTGAGAGCCCAGACAGACAGGATGCTGTACACGTTGTCTCTCACCCAGGCATCGGGCTGATCTCCACTGGCTGGGAGGAGACCTGTGACTGGGTCCTGGGGAGGAGAGAGGGAAGGGGTTAGGGCTGATCTCCACTGGCTGGGAGGAGACCTGTGACTGGGTCCTGGGGAGGAGAGGGGAGAGAGGGAAGGGGTTAGGGCTGATCTCCACTGGCTGGGAGGAGACCTGTGACTGGGTCCTGGGGAGGAGAGGGGAGAGAGGGAAGGGGCTTTAGGGCTGATCTCCACTGGCTGGGAGGAGACCTGTGACTGGGTCCTGGGGAGGAGAGGGGAGAGAGGGAAGGGGTTAGGGCTGATCTCCACTGGCTGGGAGGAGACCTGTGACTGGGTCCTGGGGAGGAGAGAGGAGAGAGGGAAGGGGTTAGGACTGATCTCCACTGGCTGGGAGGAGACCTGTGACTTGGTCCTGGGGAGGAGAGAGGAGAGAGGGAAGGGGCTTTAGGGCTGATCTCCACTGGCTGGGAGGAGACCTGTGACTGGGTCCTGGGAAGGAGAGAGGAGAGAGGGAAGGGGCTAATTAGGGCTGATCTCCACTGGCTGGGAGGAGACCTGTTACATGTCAGAGGTTAGAGGGGACAGGTCAATGAGATATGGTCATACTGTAGGCATGGTCCCTATAGTGTATTAGGGTTGGGAACTATACAGATTTCCATTCCTTCATACCGTAAACGGTATTACCAGCAGTAGGGCTGGGTGATATATCAAATGAATTTAAAAGTATGTGTAAGCAAGATATTTATTTTACCGTTATTTAACTAGGCACGTCAGTTAAGAACAAATCCCTATTTACAATGACGGTCTAGGAACAGTGGGTGAACTGACTGTTCAAGGGCAGAATGACAGATTTGTACCTTGTACCTTGTCAGCTCGGGGGTTTGAACTTGCAACCTTCCGGTTACTAGTTAAACGCTCTAACCACTAGGCTACCCTGCCGCCCCAAATATGGAAATATGCAAATGCATGTATCGCAAGAATACATTTTTTATTTTTTCATGTCAGCTTGTTCTTATGTTGTCTTTGGTCTTGTCTCCTTCGCTCCTTCCCATTTACACACATGCCAAGCTCCTCCCTCCCACGCCAAGCTCCTCCCCCACACACCAAGCTCCTCCCTCCCAGGCCAAGCTCCTCCCCCACACACCAAGCTCCTCCCTCCCAGGCCAAGCTCCTCCCCCACACGCCAAGCTCCTCCCCCACACACCAAGCTCCTCCCCCTGCTTCTCAAAACAACAAAGATGGAAAATGAATGCTCAGTTTCTGTGGCGTGCAGCATTACGTTACCACGTGTGCTTCAGAGATTATTTATGAGACGTGTTAATGTTCTATAATGGCTGCTACTAGAAGTTGGTCATTATTAGTGAATGTGCATTTTGCATGGTTCTGGTTACATCTGTAACAAAAAAGGCATTTTTATAAAACAGATCAGTGATTATTGCAAAAAAGCAGGTTAAACTGTTTTTATAAAATAATTACATTATTTGTGGGTCTTATGATTGTGGAAGGCTTATATTAAGTTTAGATATAACTTCACAAGCCCTGAATTCATAAGATTATTGCTGACTGTTTGAAATGCAGTGTATTTGACCTTTAATTGTACAACAAAGCTTATTTACAGAAAATGTTTTGTTTTAAATCGAGATATATCTATCGTGAATTGCCCATAGAATTGAAAATAACAATAGAGAAATGATTGAGGCCATATCGCCCAGCCCTAACCAGCAGCAAACACAATGGGTGCCTGAGAGTTGGGCCAGTAAACGAAAGGTTGCTGGACCGAATCCCCGAGCTGACAAGGTACAAATCTGTCCTTCTGCCCCTGAGCAAGGCAGTTAACCCACTGCTCCCCAGGCGCCGAAGACGTGGATGTCGATTAAGGCAGCCCCCCCCACACCCAACTGCACCTCTCTGATTCAGAGGGGTTGGGAACCAGTTGCATCTCTAGGGGCGCTATTTCATTTTTGGATAAAAAACGTTCCCGTTTTAAGCGCGATATTTTGTCACGAAAAGATGCTCGACTATGCATAGATTTTGTCTGTAAGTGCCCCAGAACTCATTCTACAGGCGAAACCAAGATGATACGTCAAACAGTAAATTAGCAGAATTTCTGAAGCTCTGTTTTCTAATGTCTCCTTATATGGCTGTGAATGCGACAGGAATAAGCTTAGACCTTCTGCCGTTTCCCCAAGATGTCGGCAGCATTGTGACGTATTTGTAGGCATATCATTGGAAGATTGACCATAAGAGACTACATTTTCCAAGTGTCCGCCTGGTGTCCTGCGTCGAAACTGGTGCGCAAAGCCATGTGCAAGTATTTTTCCATTTGATTGAGAGGGGAAACCATGCTTCCACGAACGATATATCATCGAAGAGATATGTGAAAAACACCTTGAGGTTTGATTCTAAACAACGTTTGCCATGTTTTCAGTCGATATTATGGAGTTAATTTGGAAAAAAGTTTGCGTTTTGAGGACTGAATTTTCGTTTTTTTTTGGTAGCCAAATGTGATGTACAAAACGGAGCTATTTCTAATACACAAAGAATCTTTTTGGAAAAACGGAGCATCTGCTATCTAACTGAGAGTCTCCTCATTGAAAACATCTGAAGTTCTTCAAAGGTAAATGATTTTATTTGAAGGCTTTTATGTTTTTGTTGAAATGTTGCGTGCTGGATGCTAACGCTAATGCTAACGCTAAATGCTACGCTAGCTAGCTACTTTTACACAAATGATTGTTTTCCTATGGTTGAGAAGCATTTTTTGAAAATCTGAGATGACAGTGTTGTTTACAAAAGGCTAAGCTTGAGAGATGGCATATTTATTTCATTTCATTTGCGATTTTCATGAATAGTTAACGTTGCGTTATGGTAATGAGCTTGAGTCTGTATTCACGATCCCGGATCCGGGATGGGGAGATCAGAAAGGTCAAATGCGGAAGACACATTTCAGTTGAAGGCATTCAGTTGTACAACTGACTTGGTATCCCCCTTCCTTTCTGAACTTAAAAATAATAATGTTTTAATGCTAAGAAATGCTAACAAAGGCATTGTGATGTCACACAGGATTTGGAACTTTAGAACCCCTGTTGGCCAATCATTAAACAGGCTCCCGCCATTCCACTCACTGCGAATTTGGACTATTTGTGATAGTATGAAATCACAAACAGATCACTGGGGACTATTTGTTGGCTGTTAAAGTGAACTGTCTAGAAAAAAAATGAACTAATCCGTCTCTCTCGTTTGTTTGTTTTCCCCACAGTTAACCTGTCTGCAGCCTGACAGACAGGAGACTGTACATGTAACCACAGTTGTTCTCTGTTTCAACATGAAGGCAGGTTTCCTCACTGCACTTTGTCTTCCTCTGTGAGGTTTCAACAACTGCAGTTCTACAGAACTTCTCCACTTTGACAACTGCAGTTCTACAGAACTCCTCCACTTTGAGCAGTGCTACAGAACTTCTCCACTTTGACCCCATAGGCATTTACTATGAGTCTCTCTCATCTTTATCAGTTGGGCTATATCTATTACATGTGTGTGTGAGTGTGCGATGGGGCTGTGATATAACTGACATTTTTGGTAACACCTATTTGTCATGCAAATGGTCACAGTTATTGCCATAATTCTCATTTTTGTTGAAAAAGGTTCTGAGCTTTTAATAACGCATCTTTTAAAGTTAGCTACAACATACCTAATGAATACAAAACATTTTGGTGACACCCCTGTCTCAAAAACAAATGGTTTTGACAGCTTGTAACTTTTGGAAATGAAACTTCTCCTCCCGACTGTGTCATTCATTCGGGATTAAAAGCCACGCCCTGACCCTTGAGATCCTTTATTCTCGATTTTGGTTAGGTCGGGGTGTGACTAGGGTGGTCATTCTAGTTTATTTATTTCTAGGTTGGCTTAGTATGGTTCCCAATCAGAGGCAGCTGTCTATCGTGGTCTCTGATTGGGGATCCTATTTAGGCAGCCTTGTCCCACCTGTTTGGTGTGGGATCTTGTCTATGTATAGTTTACTACATTAGCTTCACGTTTCCTTTTTGCGGTTGTAAGAATTTTGTATAATTTAAATGTAAAAATTCAAAGTCTTGAATCCGGCGTTGTTTTGCGTATCATTTCATAAACCATTTGCCATGGAACCGGTACATTTAAAATCTCTTCCCAACTATTTTGCAATCTATAATGCACAGCTGTCCTTAAATTAAACTGGTATATACAATTTTCTTTCACCAATTATGGTCTTTAATTCAGGGCCGACAGACAAGTTCCTCACTTCTCCCCCTTCCACTTGCCTCTTCCATTTTTTTCAGTAATGTTAATTAGTTGGTTGTAATTTTGAGGAGAGCAGACATTTGCATATTTGTGTTAGCTGCATGTGTGACGTAACTCCACCAGTACTATTTATGATATAATTTAAAGACTATAAAAAAAGAGGTATAATGTTTTTGTTTTTTTTTATCTATTACTATATTTGAGTTTAACAACAATATTTGTTGTAGGATTTGTTCTGTTTATTTTCTGGTGGATTAAATTGAAATTGCAACCAACTTTTATGGCTCGTTTTAAAAACAGTGATATTTGGGAGATTAGTTCCTTTTCAAATAACTTAAAGTGCATGGTTGTAATCTGAATAAAGGTGACATTCTAGAACACGGGGTGAGACATTCTTATTCGGATTTTAGTAGAACTTTTGTGTGACTGAAGTCCTTAGTGAGAGGTCTAATGCTTTAACATTTAATCATTTCTGCCCTCTGAACTCCTATTCCTTATATAAATAGGCCAGTTTAATTTTGTCTGGCTTGCCGTTCCAAATAAAATTTAATATTTTTTTACTCATATCATTTTAAAAACTGGATGCTAGGTGTAGGCAAGACCATAAGCAAACTGGGATATGGCGAAATAGTTAAATCAGGGTAACCTGTGAAATGACTAAATATTTAAAATCAGGGAACCTGGGAAATTACTAAATATTTAAAATCAGGGTAACCTGTGAAATGACTAAATATTTAAAATCAGGGAACCTGGGAAATGACTAAAGATTTAATCAGGGGGATTTTTTCACAAATAGACAGGTATTTTCCTTTCCATGGTAGCAAGATCTTATCTGTTTTTGCTAACTTTCTATAAAAATGCAGTGAGATTATTTCTTTCTTTCGGGATATGTATACCGAGTATGTCCACATCACCATCAGACAAAATTTTAGTGATCCAATACGTAATATAGTCCAGAGAAGTTAGAAAACGTATCTAGATCCTCTACGAGGCTGTGATCCACATTGTGGATTTAAAAGAAAACATCAATCATCAGCGTACAATGACACCTTGGTTTTAAAGCCATGGATTTCTAGCCCCTTGATATTATTGTCGGATCTGATTTTAATAGCTAACATTTTGATGACCATAATAAATAGATATGCCGATAGTGGACAACCTTGTTTTACTCTTCTTGACAGTTTAAAACTTTCAGAGAAGTAGCCATTATTTACTATTTTACACCTAGGGTGTACATGACTTTACCCATTTGTATAAGAGATTCTCCTAAATGTAAATGTTCCAGGCATTTATATATAAACTCCAGTTCTAGAGGGAATCTCGCTACCTAAACTATCAGAGACCGACCTACAAGATCTCAACTCCCCCTTCACTCCTGAGGAGGTCCTGGAGGCAATTACTTCCATGCCACCTGATAAGTCCCCAGATGGATTCCCCAGAGAGTTCTACAAAGCTTTTTGGCCCCAGCTTAGCACTATTTTCATGCCAATGCTGGATGATTTTTGCAAAAATTGAGCTCTCCCAGACTCTATGTACACAGCCCTCATTACAGTGCTGCTATAAAAGACAAGGAGCCTCTATCCTGCTCGTCCTTCCGGCCCATAAGATTGTTGGATTGACTACAGAATAATTACCAAATTGCTCGCCAAAAGACTAAACATTCTTCTTCCCAAAATAATAAAAGCGGACCATACAGGATTTATTAGAGACAGGTGCTCTTCTGATAACATTCACCATCTTTTTGATATTATTGATCAAGTAAACACACAGAAGACCCCTGTCCTGCTGGCTTCACTGGATGTTGAGAAGATGTTCGACAGGATGGAGTGGAGCTTTCTGTTCTCAGTCTTAGAAAAGTTCAATATGGGCCCAAATGCATAAAGTTCCTATACTGTCATCCAAAAACCATGGTGACTACTAATGGTCTGAATTCTGACAGATTCCCTTTGGGACGTGGCACAAGACAAGGATGCTCGCTGTCCCCACTGCTCTACTTGTTGGGGGCGGAACCTTAGGCAGAGTTGATAAGGATCAATCCAAGTATAATGGGTCTTTGGCCTTCAGCACAAGATTTTGCTCTACGCAGATGATGTCTTGCTCTACATATCCAACCCTGAGAAATCCCTCCCATTTTAGACACAATTGCTCAGTACGGCAAGTTTTCAGGATATAAAATAAATTTGAACAAATCCACTGTTTGTCCCCTCAGTCTTACACTCAACAGCTCTATGAAGAAGTTCCAATGGAAGACACAGGGGTTTCAATACCTTGGGATCTTCATAACACCAGATCTGAATGGCCTTTTCAAGGAAAATTATCTCCCACTCCTGGATCGAATCAAGAACGATCTCCAAACCTGGATCTCCCTCCCAATTAGCCTAGCCGGAAGAATTAATGTCATCAGTATGAACATCCTCCCTAGATTGAACTATTTATTTCAGATGCTCCCATGCCCATCTCCCAGTTTCCTTTTTCAAAACAACTAACCAAAGCATTACCAAATTTATATGGGGCAATAAAAAACCTAGGATCAAGTTCTCCACTTTATCGAAACCTGAATCTAAGGTCTAAGGGTGGTCCTGCCCTTCCCTCCCTTCAATTGTACTACTGGTCTGCCCAAATCCACAACATGCTAACATGGATTACAGAACAGACAATAATTTTTATTTCAGATAGAAGTCCTGTGGTTCATTACCCCTCAGCTCAATTATATTCATTCATAACTTTAGTGAAGTGGGCAACATAGCCAAAACCTTTGTGATTTACAGCACCCTACTAGCATGGAGGGACTGTAAGAAATACCTTGGCATATCCTCCCAAAAATGTTCTCACTCGCAACCCAGACTTGGAAAATGCCCTGAGTGATGCCAACTTTCCTCTTTGTTCCCTTTCAGACCCGTTTCATCAGAACACCACTACACTGAAATCCTTTCAAGAGCTCTGCAGTGAATTCAATGTGCCAAGATCCAATTATTATTTTTTTAATCTTCAAATTAGACACGTAACTTCCTCATTTGGGGCGGCAGGGTAGCCTAGTGGTTAGAGCGTTGGACTCGTAACCGGAAGGTTGCAATCCTTGAGCTGACAAGGTACAAATCTGTCGTTCTGCCGGCAGTTAACCCACTGTTCCTAGGCCGTCATTGAAAATAAGAATTTGTTCTTAACTGACTTGCCAGGTTAAATAAAGGTAAAATAAATGTACTTCCAAGGGGAGGTTTAGAGCTGAATGAAGTTGAGACCCTTCTTGCTACAGCACAATTCATCAACAGAAAAAGACCACTAGAATCGTTTCTGAGAAAGGGAGATCCTGCTATACGCCTTTGAAATGAATCAGGGAAAATTACCTTTGTCTGACTATCAGTGATGAGTTATGGGCGGATGGTTGTGACAGGGTATACTGCTCCTCTACTAATGTAACAATGAAAATAATTGAATTACACATTTTTGTAAAAAATGTTTTTACACCCCAGTGAGACTCCATAGAATGAATACAGACATTTATCCTGATTGTAAAATATGTACACTACTGTTCAAAAGTTTGTGGTCACTTAGAAATGTCCTTGTTTTTGAAAGAAAAGCACATTTTGTGTCCATTGAAATAAAATAGATCAGAAATACAGTGTAGACATTGTTAATGTTGTAAATGACTATTGTAGCAAAACACCAGTCTCAATGTCAATAGTGAAGAGGCGACTCCGGATGCTGGCCTTCTAGGCAGAGGTGCAAAGAAAAAGCCATATCTCAGACTGGACGAGAAAAATAAAAGATTAAGATGGGCAAAAGAACGCAGGCACTGGACAGAGGAACTCTGCCTAGAAGGCCAGCATCCTGGAGTCACCTCTTCACTGTTGACGTTGAGACTGGTGGTTTGCTGGTACTATTTAATGAAGCTGCCAGTTGAGTACATGTGAGGCGTCTGTTTCTCAAACTAGATACTCTAATGTACTTGTCCTCTTGCTTAGTTGTGCACCGGGGCCTCCCACTCCTCTTTCTATTCTGGTTAGAGCAAGGTTGCACTGTTCTATAAAGGGAGTAGTACATAGCGTTGTACGAGATCTTCAGTTTCTTGGCAATTTCTCACATGGAATAGCCTTCATTTTTCAGAACAAGAATATACTGATGAGTTTCAGATGAAAGTTCTTTGTTTTTGGCCATTTTGAGCCTGTAATCGAACCCACAAATGCTGATGCTCCAGATACTCAACTAGTCTAAAGAAGGACAGTTTTATTGCTTCTTTAAATCAGAACAACAGTTTTCATCTGTGCTAACATAATTGCAAAAGTGTTTTCTAATGATCAATTTGCCTTTTAAAAGAATAAACTTGGATTAGCTGACACAACGTGCCATTGGAACACAGGAGTGATGGTTGCTGATAATGGGCCTCTGTACACCTATGTAGATATTCCATTAAAAAATCTGCCGTTTCCAGCTACAATAGTCATTTACAACATTAACAATGTCTACACTGTATTTCTGATCAATTTTATGTTATTTTAATAGACACCAAATGTGCTTTTCTTTCAAAAACAAGGACATTTCTAAGTGACCCAAAACTTTTGCCGGTAGTTTACCTCTGAAAGTGGAACCTATATGCATGTATTTTGGAGTTGTTGAGATTACCAGATTTGGGCAATCTATACATACTGCTGCACAGAAAACACTTGATGTACAGTTAGATATGAACCCATGTCTCTATCTTCTTCAGCAGGACTTTGTTCTTGATCCTGACAGAAAATGTGTTTTTGACTATCACATACTTTACTAAGAAATGTATTGTTCTATTGTGGGTTTCTAATTCTTCTCCTACATTTAAAATGTGGATTGACCAGATTGTTGACTTTCTCCCTCTTGAAAAGCTCACTTATGACCTCCACAAAGAGACAGCCCAGGTTTGACAGACTCTGGTCTCCACTACTCAACTATATGTCACATTGGACAGAGTGAATGGGGGTGATTAGGGAAATTAGCAGATACATGTTGTGTAAGGTGCTGTAAAAACTCTTTGCTCGTCGTCTCAGCTAAGGCTGGAAATAGCTAATAGGAACCATGATAGTGCTGCTGCAAGTATGTTTGTTTTGTTTGATATTATTTTCCACAAGAAAACTTAATAAAACTTTAAATAAAAAAATTAATTAACAGGTTGATCATTTATTAGATATATTGTCAAAAGAAACTTGGATTATCATTATTTGGTCCATAAAGGTTAATGAGACATATGTGTTTATGGTCCAGTAACATATTTAAAATCATCCATCTACCTTGAGGATCTGTTTGGACAATTTGCAAATTCGGATCAAAATTACTGATCAAAATTACTGTTAATTAATATCATCACCCCTTTTGAGTTTCTTTGCCCACGGGAGAAGTATATTTCAGGACCCCCCCCCCCCCCCCCCAATCTAAAATTGTTGAATGAGTTTCCTGTAAACAATATCATATATCTATTCTCTTTTAGCCAGGTAAATACTGATAGTCTTTTCTTATTATCTGCAAAGATGTTACAATTATAACTTGCTATACTTATTTCACCAATTACCAATGAGATACAATAATAATAATAATAATAATAATAATAATAATAATAATAATAATAATTTAGAATAGCCATGGAGTACTCTGTGTCTCGTAACATTTGGTTGTCAATATACAGTTTATCGACTACGAGACCTACACACTTCCCTTTTTAATTTATTCTCCTTGAAGATTGGGTACAAAATGTAGCGCCGTTTTGTAATCTCCCTCGGGAAATTATCATTCATGCCTATTTTCGTGCCAGCGAGTCTTTTATCCATTACTGCATCCTTAAAGAAAGCAAATTTGGCAGCGATTAGGCACTCGTATCTATGTCCTTTTTGTCCGAAACAGTGTAGACAGCATCGAGTGGGATTCTATCGACAGCATCGAGTGGGATTTTATCGACAGCATCGAGTGGGATTCTATCGACAGCATCGAGTGGGATTTCATCGACAGCATCGAGTGGGATTTTATCGACAGCATCGAGTGGGATTTTATCGACAGCATCGAGTGGGATTTTATCGACAGCATCGAGTGGGATTTTATCGACAGCATCGAGTGGGATTTTATCGACAGCATCGAGTGGGATTTTATCGACAGCATCGAGTGGGATTTTATCGACAGCATCGAGTGGGATTTTATCGACAGCATCGAGTGGGATTTTATCGACAGCATCGAGTGGGATTTCATCGACAGCATCGAGTGGGATTTTATCGACAGCATCGAGTGGGATTTCATCGACAGCATCGAGTGGGATTTCATCGACAGCATCGAGTGGGATTTTATCGACAGCATCGAGTGGGATTTCATCGACAGCATCGAGTGGGATTTTATCGACAGCATCGAGTGGGATTTTATCGACAGCATCGAGTGGGATTTTATCGACAGCATCGAGTGGGATTTTAGCGACAGCATCGAGTGGGATTTTAGCGACAGCATCGAGTGGGATTTCAGCGACAGCATCGAGTGGGATTTCATCGACAGCATCGAGTGGGATTTTATCGACAGCATCGAGTGGGATTTTAGCGACAGCATCGAGTGGGATTTTATCGACAGCATCGAGTGGGATTTTATCGACAGCATCGAGTGGGATTTTATCGACAGCATCGAGTGGGATTTTATCGACAGCATCGAGTGGGATTTTATCGACAGCATCGAGTGGGATTTTATCGACAGCATCGAGTGGGATTTTATCGACAGCATCGAGTGGGATTTTATCGACAGCATCGAGTGGGATTTTATCGACAGCATCGAGTGGGATTTTATCGACAGCATCGAGTGGGATTTTATCGACAGCATCGAGTGGGATTTTAGCGACAGCATCGAGTGGGATTTTAGCGACAGCATCGAGTGGGATTTTATCGACAGCATCGAGTGGGATTTTAGCGACAGCATCGAGTTGGATTTTGTCAACAGCATCGAGTGGGATTTTATCGACAGCATCGAGTGGGATTTTATCGACAGCATCGAGTGGGATTTTGTCAACAGCATCGAGTGGGATTTGAAGCGCTGTAAGAAATCATTCCTTAACTACTTTCAGGAAATTCTCCTTCTCTTTCTTGAATACCAGTAAGTACTAGATTTTACTCTGATAAATCTAGTCTGTATGTCAATTAAATCGTCTCTCAGAAAGATGTTCTCCGTTTTAAGTTCATTAACGTCCGTCCATTTTAGCTTGTTTGCGTTTCTCCATTGTCGCAGCTTTTTCCGTCACTCATCTCGAGGCTCGCCTTCAACTCCTTTATATATCTTTACTGACTAATTCAAATATGCCCAGTTTGTCATTTATCGACTTTAACAAATCACTTTCCACCCTTACCAGTCCCGGTGGTGAAAAGCATAAATTGTCTGTATCTGTCGAGGAGTCCCGTTTTCTTTTAGAGATTGATGCTCCTTGTTTACTCTCCGTCATGTTTGAGTGTTGCTTGTTTTTGTAATATTTGAAGATACATTTCTCTAGCCTTATTTCTTTTGTTGTTTTCCAGATTGAACGTTATTACCCATGAGAATAAGAAGTTATAATATATAGTCTAACTTACAGATATTGAATATTACGTTTTTATCTTGAGACGATCTGCACCGCTGTGTTCAGTCCGCCATCTTGGAATCTTACAAAACAGGTGATTACGAAGCAAACTAGAATGCTATTTGGCCCTAAACAGAGAGTACACAGTGGCAGAATACCTGACCACTGTGACTGACCCAAAATTAAGGAAAGCTTTGACTATGTACAGACTCAGTGAGCATAGCCTTGCTATTGAGAAAGGCCGCCGTAGGCAGACATGGCTCTCAAAAGAAGACAGGCTATGTGCTCACTGCCCACAAAATGAGGTGGAAACTGAGCTGCACTTCCTAACCTCCTGCTCAATGTATGACCATATTAGAGACACATATTTCCCTCAGATTACACAGATCCACAAAGAATTCAAAAACAAATCAAATGTTGATAAACTCCCATATCTACTGGGTGAATTAGGCCGTCATTGTAAATAACAATTTGTTCTTCGCTGACTTTCCTAGTTAAATAAATGTAAAATCAAATGTTTTTATTATTTAAATGCCACAGCGTTCCATCACAGCAGCAAGATGTGTGACCTGCTGCCACAAGAAAAGGGCAACCAGTGAAGAACAAACGACATTGTAAATACAACCCATATTTATGTTTATTTATTTTCCCTTTTGAACTATTTGCACATAGTTACAACACTGTATATAGACATAATATAACATTTGAAATGTCTTTAATCTTTTGGAACTTCTGTTAGAGTAATATTTACTCTTAATATTTTATTGTTTATTAAATTTTTGTTTATAATCTATTTCACTTGCTTTGGCAATGTAAACATATGTTTCCCATGCCAATAAAGCCCTTACGTTGAAATGGAATTGAGAGAGAGAAATAAATAAGAATAAGTGATACGTCGTTTCAAAGGGAGCTTTTGTGAGATTTCTCTAAAACCAATGATCACGCTATGTAAACATGAATGTTCTGCAAGCTGGTGTGTGCAACAGTCAACATGTCCCAACGCCACAGACAGTAGGTTAGTTTAGAGGTCAGAATGGATGGCCCTAACAAATATATAGCGTTAGCAGAAGGGACAACACATAAACAACCCTCACTTGATGTCGGAGTATGGTTTGATGCACTATCCGGGCATAGTTGTCCAGTTTCACTCCCGAGTTGCTTCGACTTCTCATGTTGTTGGGTTGATGATACTCGTCCGTATCCGTGGTTGAGCAGAGAAAAGGAAGCTTTGAGTTCTCCCCGAGACTCGCTTCGGCATTAGCCTACTTCACAAATATCTCTATTGTTTGACACGACGAACAGGACAAGACGAAGTTGAGAGGTGATAGGAAACGTTAAGTTACAAATGTTACAGAAGTAGTCTACTATCGCTGCACCGCCTCCAAACGTCCTGGTATCGATGAGCGAGCTATGGCTGTAACATAATTAACACTGTAGGCTGAAATCCGATATCGTCCTGAAAAAAAAACACCATCAGCTGTTCCAACCTAGAAGTTCCACGAATCAACCTGGTACAAGCAGAGAAACCATACACAACCCGCTCTGTGTTTCGACTGTATCGCCTTTGTTGCTGTCGAATTCTTCAGACAGCGAGTTTCTGCAGAGAGAAAAAATAACCTCTTAACTAATGTAACATGGTGCGAACTAAAACCAGGAAGAGTGTAAAACTATTCAAAGTATTACACAATCAAACTGACAACTGAAACAATAACCCAAAATAATGTATCCGTAATTTATAGAGATATAATTATGGTATAGTCACTGGGAGATTTGAGGCGTGTTATTGGAGATATGTAGGGAACTATTTTGTTTTTAGGTGTCTGCAAGGACAGAGGGACTGGAGCGTCGATTGTTTTACGACACAGGACCAGACAAACGTTTATTTAGTGTTTTCTACATTGTATAATAATAGTGAAGACATCAAAACTATTAAATAACACAAATGGAATCACGTAATAACCAAAAAAAGTGTTAAACAAATCCATATACATTTTATATTTGAGATTCTTCAAAGTAGCCACGGCTAAGGGCTGTTCTTATGCGCACCGCGGAGTGTCTGGAAACAGCCATTAGCCGTGGTATTTTTTAGCAGTGGTAAATATATATTTTTAAACTGGGTGGTTCAAGCCTTGAATGCCTATTGGCTGACAGCCGTGGTATATCAGATGGTATACCACCAGTATGACAAAACATATTTTTTACTGCTCTAATTAAGCTGGTAAAGAGTTTATAGTAGCAATAAGGTTTGTTCAAATAATGATTGACATACTTTCATTAAAAAAGGTTATTTTTATGAATGTATTTATGCTATTTTGACCTTCCATACATTTCTTTGTATATATCCATTAAAATGATGCCAGATGAATGATTTCGACAGGTTGAGAAACGTTGCCTGACTGTCTGTCTCTTCCCGACTCCCGAGTCCCTGCTGTACAAATGCATTACTATGAGACAGCTGGAGACTGAATTTGAATGTTGAAACAATATTGCAAATGTCGGAGAGACAGACAGCAAGGTTTATACAAATCTCCGCTGTTGAAAACTAAATGTTAGTCTAAAAGAAATGTGAGATAATGTCTAGGTGTTTTTTATAGTGGAGATCAAGTTTATAAATTGCCTGGCTGGGCTGATGAGACAGTGGATTGCTCAGTCAGACGGGACAGAGTAAATAGGCATTTTAACGTCGTAGGGCTGTTCCGGTGGTAACTTGTGGAATAGACACCGGCTGGAATGCGCTTTTAACCAATCAGCATTCAGGGATTAGACCAACCCATTTTATAAATATATAGGTGTCTTTTATACTGATAACAAGTAAAAACAGGTGCCATTAATACAGGTAACGAGTGGAGGACAGAGGAGCCTCTTAAAGAAGAAGTTACAGGTCTGTGAGAGCCAGAAATCTTGCTTGTTTGTAGGTGACCAAATACTTATTTTCCACCATAATTTGCAAATAAATTCATTAAAAATCCTATAATGTCATTTTCTGCATATGTTTTTCTCATTTTGTCTGTCATAGTTGAAGTCTACCTATGATGAAAATTACAGGCCTCTCTCATATTTTTAAGTGGGAGAACTTGCACAATTGGTGGCTGACTAAATACTTTTTTTGCCCCACTGTATAATGTGTGTGATGGGATGTGTAGACAATATGGACAGTAGATGGATAGAATATGTAGCATATCTGAAGAATAGCCAATGTACAGCAATAGTTGAATAGGATAAGCCTTGACGAGAATACAGTACATACAGTTGAAGTCTGAAGTTTACATACACTTATGTTGGAGTCATTAAAACTCATTTTTTCAACCACTCCACAAATTTCTTGTTAACAAACTATAGTTTTGGCAAGTCGGTTAGGACATCTATTTTGTGCATGACACAAGTCATTTTTCCAACAATTGTTTACAGACAGATTATTTCACTTATAATTTATAACTTATAAGTTTGCATACACTGAGTTGACTGTGACTTTAAACAGCTTGGAAAATTCTAGAAAATGTGGTCATGGCTTTAGAAGCTTCTGATAGGCTAATGACATAATTTGAGTCAATTGGAGGTGTACCTGTGGATGTATTTCAAGGCCTACCTTCAAACCCAGTGCCTCTTTGCTGGACATCATGGGACAATCAAAAGAAATCAGCCAAGACCTGAGGAAAAAAATGTAAAACCTCCACACGTCTGGTTCATCCTTGGGAGCAATTTCCAAACGCCTGAAGGTACCACGTTCATCTGTACAAACAATAGTACGCAAGTATAAACACCATGGGACCATGCAGCCGTCATACCACTCAGGAAGGAGACGGGTTCTGTCTCCTAGAGATCAATGTACTTTGGTGCAAAAAGTGCAAATCAATCCCAGAACAACAGCAAAGGACCTTGTGAAGATGCTGGTGGACACAGGAACAAAAGTATCTATATCCACAGTAAAACGAGTCCTATATCGACATAAGCTGAAAGGCTGCTCAGCAAGGATGAAGCCCCTGCTCCAAAACCGCCATAAAAAAAAGCCAGACTACGGTTTGCAACTGAACATGGGGACAAAGATCGTACTTTTTGGAGAAATGTCCTCTGGTCTGATGAAACAAAAATAGAACTGTTTGGCCATAATGAGGAGGAAAAAGGGGGAGGCCTGCAAGCCGAAGAACACCAGCCCAACCGTGAAGCACGGGGATGGCAGCATCATGTTGTGGGGTGCTTTGCTGCAGGAGGGACTGGTGCACTTCACAAAATAGATGGCATCATGAGGTAGGAAAATTATGTGGATATATTCAAGCAACATCTCAGGACATCAGTCAGGAAGTTAAAGCTTGGACGCAAATGGGTCTTCCAAATGGACAATGACCACAAGCGTACTTCCAAAGTGGTAAAATGGCTTAAGGACAACAAAGTCAAGGTATTGGAGTGGCCGTCACAAAGCCCTAGCCTCAATCCTATAGAAAATGTGTGGGCAGAACTGAAAAAGTGTGTGCGAGCAAGGAGGCCTACAAACCTGACTCAGTTACACCAGTTCTGTGAGGAGGAATGGGCCAAAAGTATTGTGGGAAGCTTGTGGAAGGCTGCCTGAAACGTTTGACCCAAGTTAAAAAATGTAAATGCAGTGCTACCAAATACTAATTGAGTGTATGCAAACTTCTGACCCACTGGGAATGTGATGAAAGAAATAAAAGCTGAAATAAATAATTCTCTCTACTATTATTCTGACATTTCACATTCTTAAAATAAAGTGGTGATCCTAGCTGACTTAAGACAGGGAATTTTAACTAGGATTAAATGTCAGGAATTGTGAAACACTAAGTTTAAATGTATTTGGCTAAGGTGTATGTAAACTTTTGACTTCAACTATATTTTGTGCAGAAAAAATGAACTGTTTCAGTGTATTCACTACACTGTGTTAATCAGGAGGGGGCGGCAGAGACACACGTTTCAATACCACAGTCCCCTGTGTGTGTGTGTGTGTGTGTGTGTGTGTGTGTGTGTGTGTGTGTGTGTGTATGTGTGTACTTGTGCGTAGCTGTTAACGTGTTCTATGAGTGGTTGTCAAGTGCTCACTGAGTGTTCAACAGAACAGATGAGTATAGAGGTTCTCTCCTCTACCCCTCCACCTCTCCTCTACCCCTCCACCCCTCCTCTCCTTCTCCACCCCTCATTTCCTCCACTTCTCCTCCACCCCTCCTCTCCTTCTCCACCCCTCATCTCCTCCACCTCTCCTCCACCCCTCCTCTACCCCTCCACCCCTCATCTCCTTCTCCACCCCTCATCTCCTCCACCTCTCCTCCACCCCTCCTCTCCTTCTCCACCCCTCCTCTCCTCCACCTCTCCTCCACCCCTCCAATCCTCCTCCACCCCTCCTCCACCCCTCCTCTCCTCCTCCACCCCTCTACCCCTACTCCACCCCTCCATCCCTCCTCCACCTCTCCTCTACCCTTCCACTGCTCTCCTCCACCCCACGTCTCCACCCCCCCATCTCTCCACCACTCCAGTGGATCCTAGGATGGAGGCTCGTCTGTGGGTAGATCATCTGGGTTGGAGTGAAGACCTCCCCTGAGCCACAGGCATGCTGGTTGTCTTTGTGACTCATTGGTTCATAGCCCCAGACTGTGTCCCAAGTGGCACCCTATTCCCTCCCATAGTGCACTACATATGACTAGGGCCCATAGGACTCTGGTGAAAAGTAGTGCACTACATATGACTAGGGCCCATAGGATTCTGGTGAAAAGTAGTGCACTACATATGACTAGGGCCCATAGGACTCTGGTGAAAAGTAGTGCACTACATATGACTAGGGCCCATAGGATTCTGGTGAAAAGTAGTGCACTACATATGACTAGGGCCCATAGGACTCTGGTGAAAAGTAATGCACTACATATGACTAGGGCCCATAGGACTCTGGTGAAAAGTAATGCACTACATATGACTAGGGCCCATAGGACTCTGGTGAAAAGTAGTGCACTACATATGACTAGGGCCCATAGGACTCTGGTCTAAAGTAGTGCACTATAAAGGGAATAGGGTGCCATTTGGGACGCATACTGTCTCATAGAGAGCTCAGGGGAACAAGACAATGGGTCATCGCAAGCATGCACACACACACACACACACACACACACACACACACACACACACACACACACACATACACACACACACGTAAACTAAATGCACAGGAGAACTTGATAATGTGTCGAGTCATCAAATGCTTTTATGGGGATGTCTGTTTGACACATGTACATGCGTACGCACACACGCACACACACACGTGCGCGCATGCCACTGCACCACAGCAGAACCTGAGACAGAGCTGCATTTCCTGACAAAATGTTTAAAAAATATAAAACAATTAGAGAGTGTTATTTCCCCAAATTTGAAACCCTTATTCAAAGACCTCTCTGATGAGGATAGGCTGCCCGTCCTGTTGGGGGAGGACGCAGAGAGCTGTGAGTTGGCAGCGCACTACATTGCTGCCTGCCATAAGATGAGGGACAGTGTCTGACAGACCAACCAACCAACATGTCCTCTACACCTTTGTTATTGTTATCGTCCATTGTTTGGTTATTTTAACCCTTGATTATTGCTGTTACTGTTGTCCCGTTGACAACATTGTTTACCAAAGTAAGCTTTGGCAATATGTACATTCTTATGTCATGCAAATACAGCAAATTGAATTGAATTGAATTGAGAGACAGAGAGAGGGGAGAGAGAGGAAGAGAGGGAGAGAGAGAGAGAGAAAGAGAGAGAGAGAGAGAGGGGGGGGGGAGAGAGAGGAAAAGAGGGAGACAGAGAGAGAGAGAGAGAGAGAGAGAGAGAGAGAGAGAGAGAAGCAAGAAAGAGACCCTCTCGGCTAACTGGTCTCTACTATTCTATCTCTCTCTATGATACATACTTGGCTGACCCTGACATTGTGCAAGAAACATTTGACCTACAGATGTAGGATCTTAATTTGATCACTATTTTCTTGCTGAGAATTTTCCTGCCGATGAGCTTTGTGATTATATACATTTAATGAAAACCCACACTAGCGCAGGGTTATACTAAGAATATTGCACTTAGTATTGCATCATGTAGTCTGCTTTTTGCCAACCAATAGCCTAACCACCAATCAAGCAACATTATGGACTAAACGTTCAAGTCCTGTTGCTGCAGGATTATTTTGCTGTGACAAAATAGGTCTAATTAAGATCCTACATCTGTAGCGATCCCAAATACCTACGCTGTACATGTTTATGAAACCATATGGGTTGCACATAGTCATTATTTCTCTATGCCAAAATAGATCATGATGAACTGCGTTTAATATACCCTGCATTGCAGTTTGGTTAGAGAACTAAAGTCAAATGTATTTCTGTTCACAGTACTTTTATTGATCTTGTAGCACCTCATTTAAAATCTTTGTATTTTCTAACTGACTTGGAAATGATTTTTCGGAAAAAATAGTATGTGTGATGCATGCTCAAAGCCAGACGTATGTCGACAGTTGAGTTTTACAGTTTGTTTCATCTTGTACAGTTGTCGGATCTTAATTTGACCTCTCGTCCTGCACTGCAGGAAATGCAGATGAGCTTCATGACTCATGTAAATTCACTGAAAATCCACATGAACTCACAGTTACATTATCAGTATTGCACTTTTCATGTAGTCTACTTTGGCCAGCTAATAGCCTAACTGCCAATCAAGCAAGTTTATGGACTCAAATCCCGTTGCTGCAGGATTATTTTGCTGTGACAATACCGGTCAAATTAAGATCCTACATCTGTACAACAACAAAAAATCACAAATATGTAAACAACGTCTATTCTTTATTTCCAAAGTTTGCGTTATGAAAATACAAGAATATGAAGAGACTGATATTAGTAGACCGTAGTAGACACACTGAAAAGGGGCTTATCAAGACAAAGAAAATCTGCCTCAGGGGTCATTTAAGAATACTCTTTATTTAGTATTGCACATTGTTTTGTGACCAGAGGAGATTGATATACGTTGGTATCTATGGCAACCATGTAGTTTGAGGAAGTACAATACAACGAACAGGATATTTTAATGACATTTCGTTCAAATGAGTACGAATGATAACGAATGGTATAAATAAGAAATCTTAATAAAAAACATATCATTTTGATGCTGTTCATCAGACCACAGGCTTAAACGTAATTCCCAACCTTGAGACTAGTTGTAATCTCACAAAATACTGACTACGATATAAATACTTGTTTAATTACATACATACAGTGAATACATATACGAAAACGATTTAAATATGTTTCTATATCTAAAAAGTAGAAAAAAGTGAGCATGCATAAACATGAAGTTGGATAGAGAGCACTTGGACCAAAGGCCATTGCAAAGACAGGAGACGAGCTCTCTAGTACATCTCTATATGCATAAAACATCTGGCCGAGAGGTCAATGGTGAGGTCAATCATTACACATAACCATTGCTCCATGTCTGTTCTCACTCTCAATCTATCTATCTCTTTCTCTCCCCCTCTACCTCTGGTTCAATGACACTACGGTTTCTCTCTCTCTCGTTCTCCCTTTCCCCTTTTTCACTCTCTTTTTTTGTTGTATATTTTTTACCCGCAACACAAAGTTCCAAAGTCTGACGTTATGACATTGCCTATCTCTCCACGTCACTATCAAGTATGATCAAAGTATCATGCATGTACCATGAAAATGTATCTGATTCTGATTTTTAAAAAAGGCCACGTCATCTAATCCGATTGAACAGATACTGCACGACAGATATAGTTGGAGGATAAATTCCTCGATGGCAAAGTGAATATAGTCACCATTACGTTGAATGTGAGTGTGTTGACTGTTAACATTTGGTGAAGCACTTTGAATGACTATGTTTAGGCGCCTAGCTACTGTTTTGTCTCTGGCCAGCACCCTGTATGAAATATTAGTAGAAATATTGGAAACCTTATAACCAACAATCCACGTGTCTGTCACATTTACATGCTGTTCCCCTTGGTACAGTCCAAAAGCTAGCATTCAATATCACATCTTCACTCTTAGAACAAAAAAATGCGTTATCTAGAACCCAGAAGGGTTCTTTGGCTGTCCTCATAGGAGAACCCTTTCTACCTGAAACCAGAAAGGCTTCTCCTACGGAGACACCCGAAGAACCCTTTTGGAATTATTTTTCCTAAAAACGTAACCCAACCTTTTGCCTAAGGAAAATCCTAAAGGACGATACATTCTTAGGAACATCTCAATAAGGGGTTTGTTAAAGATGCTTTAACCTGTAATATTAGGCTAAATCTTACCCTTATCATCATGTCATCTGCTTACTTTGGTAAAGTCAGAAAGATAGAGTAAAATATAGCAATCCCCTTTGCCTACGCAAAATCTTCAGGAATACATACATATTTTAGGTATACCTTAACCCTTCCTTTCAGATATGTTAACTCTTCTCATACTTCAGCTATACATTATGAATACAGAGGTTGTTTTGCATAGATAGATGTCAAGCCACATAATGTCTGCATGTTTGGCTATGTAGAGGAGAGGGAGGGTATGTCCATGGAGAACAGATTGGGAGAAACGTTGGGAGCGTTCCTCCGTCTTCTCTTCTACGACTTGATGGGTTGGCTGAACATGCAGTGGCCACCCCTGGAGAGGAGAGGAGAGGAGAGGAGAGGAGAGGGGAGGAGAGGGGAGGAGAGGAGAGGAGAGGAGAGGAGAGGAGAGGAGAGGAGAGGAGAGGAGAGGAGAGGAGAGAGGAGAGGAGAGGAGAGGAGAGGAGAGGAGAGGAGAGGGGGGAGTGAAAGAGAGAAAGAGAGAGAGGAGAGGAGAGGAGAGGAGAGGAGAGGAGAGGAGAGGAGAGGAGAGGAGAGAAGAGAGGAGAGGAGAGGAGAGGAGAGGAGAGGAGAGGAGAGGAGAGGAGAGGAGAGGAGAGGAGAGGAGAGGAGAGGAGAGGAGAGGAGAGGGGGGAGTGAAAGAGAGAAAGAGAGAGAGGGGGAAGGAGAGGAAAGAGAGGAGGTTGAGAGAGAGAGAAAGAGAGGGAGAGAGGGGGAAGGAAAGGAAAGAGAGGGGGTTGAGAGAGAGAGAGGGGGGGGTAGGCAGTAGATACATTTTTTTTTAGA